>NW_010146677.1:46129-52457 GCF_000699245.1 Pterocles gutturalis
ATCGTAGGTTAAAGTTACAAAATTATTAAAGTTCAAATTGCTCCTTCTGTAAAGCTATTTGCAACCTGGGAAAAATATCTGAAGCCTGCATCCAGTTCACTAGCTTTCCTCTCTTTTCCTTGCTTATAGGAATATTTTCTTTAGCTTCAATTTCTAGACAGACGACAGAAAGCAATATTCAGATATGGCCGACATCTTGAGCACTCTTTGGCAGTTCATCCAAAAAGACAATTTAAGAAGAGGAACGCTCATAATTTAAGAAATCCTAGCATGTTCAAATAATGAATCAGCACACAAAGTGCTCACTAAGAACAGCAATAGTATGTATTTGCTTATAATATGTGTTATGCAAGGTTTTCACTGGTTATATCGCTATATCAGCACCAGCACACACACTTCTCAAAACAATATCTGGCTCTGGGCTGCATCCTGCTACTGCTGCCGGCTCCAACATCCAGCAAAGAGCACAGGAACCACTGTTTCACATCACATGCACAATTAAAAAAAAACCCTTTGAAGCAAAAGTCACCTCTTAAATTTCGGCACATGCATTATTTTGGATCACATACCCCATATTCAGAGAGGTATTCTGAACAACCAAATTATGAAGTCAATAAAAAGGAATACAAAGTATTATATTATTGCCTGTTTTGATAGCAAGGTTACACACACAACTTCTCAAAACC
This sequence comes from Pterocles gutturalis, assembly GCF_000699245.1. Taxonomy (NCBI): domain Eukaryota; kingdom Metazoa; phylum Chordata; class Aves; order Pterocliformes; family Pteroclidae; genus Pterocles; species Pterocles gutturalis. The sequence goes on from NW_010146677.1 coordinate 46,816, forward strand.
ACACTTCAAAGTTTTGCAAATCCCCAAAGTAAAAAAAAGACCTCATACTCCAACTTTAAATAAATGAGTATAAGCTGCCCAGGAACAAAGTATAACAGTACGATGACTAAAGAAAATTTGAAGGAGACAAAAATGCAACAATAGGCTTTCATGATACAGGTCCCCACCTATTTGCTAGGACCAACAATACAATTTCAGGCTTCCTACAACTGACTGGATACTGACAGTCTGACAACTAAAAAATAAGAACTACAACTCCAACACAGTTTAATAAAATACTAATAAAGATTCAGGGGAAGATGCTCTTTTTTCAACTGCATACTGCTACGGAAAGCATGTATTGGCTCTTGGGAATCAGCAAGCACACAAGAGGGAACGATGTACTCTTCCTATTACTTAATATAGACATCCCTATCTACCAAAACGGTCTGCCAAATTTCTGTTCCTTATATAGCCACCCCAAGGTAAATAGGTGCCCAAGTCCCAAACAGAAGATAAGAACTGGAGAAAACAAAGCAGTTCACAGGAATACATTCACATGCTGTTTCCTTGCACGTGTAGAAACCAGCAGGCCTCTGAAGACCTCCTGAAATTGTTTAAACAAAACATGCCAAAATGTTGGCACCATTCTATAATTCTGCAAGCTCAAACAATACCGTTATATCATATTTACAGTATATTTCCTAAAGGTTTCCTCAAACTGCCTTTAGTCCAACATCTTCATCCTGCAGTACACTTGTTTCTCTCTCCCAGCCCCTCCAAAAGAAGTCATTTCTTACTACCGGAGGCTGTGGGGAAATATCCAATTTCACTTCCTTAAAACCCAGATGACCACCTTCAAGAGCTGCACAAGCTGTCACAAGGGCACTGCCAGAACTGTGCTGTGGCATGACTCAGGACGAGACGGAGAGCAACGGTGGATCTTATCAGACGGATCCAAGAAAAGGATTTGCACTCGAGTCACATCCTTGCACTTCTACCTTACAGCTTACATACACAGCTACAGTGAGGAGAGACTACTGTTCTAAGAGGCTTTTTTGGGGAGCAAGCAGATTTGTGTCTATGAATTTTTCCTGAATAATTCGTTTTTACACATGATATACACAGTGATTTCAACTGCAACCTGCATTTTAACGTACGCGCCTTCACTAATCCAACACACATGCAACTACTCTAACAGAAGATACATTTAGAAGTTGTGCACGCACCTTGTTGTTTCAGCATGAGTCTGAAGTCTGTGCACAAAAGTGCTTGTTTTATTATGTGAAGCATTTGTATGGACAGAGTAATGCAACAGCACTTCAAGCTCCGCCCATGAGTTTGATTTAAGCACTTAGAGTACGCGATGAAAAACAACACAGTTGATAAGGATTTTATCAGATTTCCTTCCCTAAGTTAGGCATCCAGTCTGCCTAGACATTTGCTGCAGGTACACATACTCAATGACCTTAAGGGTCTTTTCCAACCTAAATGATTCTATGGTTCTACACTTAGAATCTATACTTCTGCTCACTCTACACCCGGCTCTTTCTGTTCATGGCCCAAACCATGTGGAGAGCGTGCTACTGTGGCTGGGACCACACAGGGCCTCAGCAAGGAGTAGCTCAAGAGACACAGGTTAAGTTATCTCGGGCAGACAGACGGCTCCGTTACAGTGGCTGCATGTCCTCTGGTCAACTCAAAGCCTGCAGAGAACGAGCTTGCACCTGCCTTAACTAACTTAGCTTCTTTCAAAAAAAAAAAAGAGATTAGAAGACCTGAGAAGCTGACAAATTTCACATGAAAAAAATCATAATAGAACTTCTGTAGCAAAGACGTATGGCTTTACACTATTTTCTCCCTAAAGTAGCTATGATTTTATTTCACGGTATACTCTGTAATCCTGGGCAACATGCTGAGAACCCTTATATCAAATAAGCTGATGCCTGCTCAATTCTCTGCCAACCGATCCGGCAGCCTGCGCGTGCGTGCAGGTCCCTGCACATGCCCCTGCTCCGGGAGTCACAGGATCTCTCCCTTTCACGTTGGTTTCCATTAGTACATCAAAACACTGTGCATCCAATATTACAAAATACACACTTTTCTATTTAACCCAGGTTCCTCCTCAGAAGTACACATGACAGATTTCCCTCCTTAAACTCACACATCAATTGGGTTCTTGCCTTCGGCTGCAGAATCCTGTGAAAACTAACCAGCTTCCTACGGAGTCCCAAACCCCACATCTCCTACCTGGGAACTGCATATGAACTGGACTCTCCTTGGCACAAGAATCTCAAAAAACTACAAGAAGACAGGCCAAACTTAATGTGCAAGTCTTTATTTTGGGGTTTTGTTACGCGCTTAAGGCTTCTGGCTTAAGCAGTTCTTGTGCCACCTTTCAGCTAGGTTCAATCTAAACCCAGTGAAAGCTGTAAAACACACATTTTCTTCCTTTTTAATTCCAACTACTAACATTATTTACTGTTGCCCTTGGGACACACACAGAGAATTCCCTCCAAAACCCCACCCCACATATCCTTGTAAGTCCTTGAGTCTTCCTACCAAGTACCCTGTCAAGACAAATCCAACTAAACCCTTCGAAGGTATGTTAGGTGTTAAGACAATGGTAACATCGTACGCACACTGTAAAACTTTTCATTCATTTGCTGAGTTATCTGTTCTTTTTAGCACTACTGTCTGTTGAAGTCCCCAGAGGATGTAAGATACACAAGCTGAATCCAACTGGAGCAAAGCAAGTTGCAAGCAGCACTAGACAATTTATTTCCAGCGATATTTCAGAAGTCGCTAAGTTAACAGTACCAGAACCAAGCAGAGTACCTGTAACGCAGACATCTACATTATTGCAATAATTATTGCAATTTCAGACTGCAAGTCTGAAAACTTAGAATAAGGGAAAATATTAAAGATAGGCCAGGATACTATGCATGCAATAACACCATCGAATCTGAGAGTGTGAAAACTGGCCTCATGCTGAACTGTCAGTACTTCAGCACTGGTGAATGTTAGCAAATATTGCGCATGCTTTATAGGAAATCTACCTTGAAATCAAAATCAAGACCGTTCTGGGCTACTTTTTGATTATTTGGTCATTTCTTCGTATGTATAAATAGCATTAACTAAGAAATTATGTTTCTCCATAAAAATAAAAAAACTGAAAAAACTCAGGCATTTGACTGAACAGATACTTAGCTTTTTACCAAAATCTCTACTATTTCAACATATTTAACTTACCTAAACCTTTACACAGCTAGTTATGTGCTCTCATGAGTTTACACAAACTGTCCAACTAGCTAAAAATTATTAGACTGTTTTTCCAGACAGCTGATCCATGTAACTGCATATTCAGAGGTAGTTTTGCACAGCCGTACACACCAGTGACATCCTTGAACTGGAAATATGAATGCCACCTGTCAGCTTCCAATTGGTTTTGCCAGCAAGTCAGGCCTAATCCTTCTGAAAATGGGACTGTTCCATAACACTGTCATATTCAAAGGACGCAAAAATTAAAGTGATTAACTGAACACAGTTACAAGACAGTACAGAAGGAAAAGTGCCAAGCCTTTACGAGTTTTTCACAATTTGCACCAAAACAATTAGGGAAGAAAAAGGCACCTGTTAACACACAAGTAATGCTGCAATAGAACCGCAGGTATCTTTTTTCTCCAATAACTGTTAGAACTAGTCAACACAAATTTGGGAATTCACGTTGGAAATAATCAATTTAAAACATTTACTTTACCAACAACCTCATTTGCTAGGTTACAGACCTCTCAACCCACCACTACTGTCTGGTGTCTCAACGCCTGAGACAGATGCCTTACAACAGACAGTTATTAAAAAGAGACTTGTTCGGGAGTGACGGCAGCACCCCAGCGCACACCACAGGCAGGTACACGGGAGGCTTCACACGGCCCTGCCAGCTGCATGTCGGTCACACTGCAACCTTCACAGGACCTGAGCGTTTTCTAGGCTTTCCTAAGACGCTTCAGCCTTCCCTTTTAGAAATTGTTTTCACAATTTTTTTATTCAACTGCCAACTTTTTTAGACAACTGCCTCTAAATACATTTGGAATAAATAGCTTTTTAGAAGCAAACACCACTCACTTCTATAATTTAGGAAAAGCAATGTAGAGGTGGACCTTAGAGATGCTCTACCTTACCCTGCTTTGAACAAAGAAAAGAGCTAAAACGATCTCAGCATCACGTCAGCATATGCCACAAACTAGACAGTCAAGCCAAATGTAGACCAACATATTTCAGTACTTTTTGATACTATTTAAAAAAAGTCCACAATGTGCTTCCACTTGGAGTCTGAAACTGATTCAACTGAAATCCTACCCTAGTAACAGGCATCACCCTGAATACTTCAGTACAGTTGCTGTTGTTGCTGTCCCTGTTAGAATTATTAATCTCTTGCTGAAGCTCGCCCTTTTCCCCCCCCTCTTATCTTCAATACAGGAAAAAGGTTTATGGATTTACGAGACAGAGAGAGAGAGAGAAAGGCACTTCTAAAAACATTCCTCAACCTTCAAGTAAATCAGTGACAAGCTAGAAGATAAACAGAGTCCAAAAACTAACTTTAAAAAATTTCAGTACTTTTAAGTCGCACGAAGAAAGTTATGGAAGGTTCCAATGTATAGTGACCACAGAACTTAAAATAGTACACTTCTGCGGTGTCATTTCATGAATTATTATAACCCTAGCCATAAAGGTAACATAGGAGCTGGTACGAAAATAGGGAGCCGGCGGTGGTAAGAGCTTGTCTTCCAAAGTGACCAACAAATTTGAGCAGTCATCTTAACAAACCTTACAGAACAGTGATTTTGGAAGGCAAAGGGGTCAATGCTTTCTGGTGGGAGGGGGCTGAAGGACCTTAGGTGCAAGCTGGGCACACAAAAATCGACGCACCCAAATCATTACCGATTTCTAAAATGAGCCCTTCCTGGCCTTCCAACTGTCACCATACACCTCGGCCATCTGAACCCTGGAGCCAGGCCAGGCTTGTTTGTAAAGAAGCAGAATTGGAAAAGGTATTACACCTGCACAGAGCACAGGAGAAATCCACACTGAACAAGTCAAACACACATCAATGTGCTCTCGCTGCGGGGAGGAGGGGTATGCTGTGGGTCAAGGCAAAGGTTATATTTTGAAAAGCATGAACTTTAAAAAAAAAAAGCCAAAGAAGCCACCAACTGCCTTTTATCCAGGCCATCACCCACATCAGAAGCCATCCCCATGTTTAAAAAAAAGGGAAGAGGGAAGGCTCAAAACAGTTTTCAGGTAAACAGGACAAGAGACACGTATTCACCTGTCCTCGATCTCGGTGGGCTTGTGCAATGCCAACCAACGAGACCCAAGTTAAGAACACTACGGAAAAAACTCTCAGACCAGCACAAGCACTCCATAGTCAGAGCTCCACGGAAACCATCAATAACCCCACACTGAAATCCTCAACGCTTGATCCACGCACGCAGGGTGACTGCTGAGAGCAAACCCCAGCATGTGCGTATGCCTGCTCTGTCGGGGCTCAGGAAACGGATTCCCTGTGCCATCGCCCGGTCTATACACTTTATTTCAACAGCAGCAGACTATTAACTTTTTTAAGTTACAGCTCCTACTGCGCATTTACCCCACACGTGGCA
>NW_010146678.1:0-10692 GCF_000699245.1 Pterocles gutturalis
AAGCCCCGCCTCTTCCGGCCGGGGCGAGGCTTCGGTTTCCTCAGGCCCGGGTCCAGTGTGTGTGGCATCGTGTGACAGGGTTGTTCCTGCCAATAGGTGTTAATGAGAGAGATCCCGCTCCCTACTTTTTTTCCACCTAAAATTAAATCATTAAGTGATAACCATACCCGGCAGCTGGGCGCAGGCCCCTGTGGTCAGTCTGGGGAGAATTCTGCTGAGATCACCTCAGACGGAGGGAGAAACTCTTTTGTCCTCAAGAGAGAAAGTTCACTTGAGGAATTTTTCAGTTGGTGGTTTAGGTTGGACTCTCAGCAGCAAAACAAGCTCCACGAATCCTGAGAGGACAGGGTGTGTGTTTAGTCCAGGTGTCCACGAGGCAGGTGGTAGAAGGGTTGGTGCAGCCTCCAAGAAGGTAATGAAGGATTCCAGCTGAATTTCTGAGTATTTCACCTCTCTGTTATTACACAGATCAGACTGAGCAGCTGCTTGGCGACTATATGCTGTAGGTGATGCCTCTAGGCTTCACTGAGACACCCAAAGACCATCCTTAACACCATCAGCTTCACCCTAAGCTCCATGCCAACAGCGAGAGCACGCCTCGCTCCACAGAGCCTGCAGATACATCAGCAAAAGGTGGCAGAAGCCCACAATGGAACAGAATCCAGGGCTGGTGGTGTCTGTATGCACCAGACCAGGGTGAGTGTAGCTACGCTTTACCGGGATCTGAAGTACTGGGGTGATGGCTATGCACCAGCTCACCAGTTCTGCTGCAGCTGAGAACAGCAATGATACACAGCATCTGCTTCTCTGTCAGCTCAGTATGGTAGGAGAATGGTAAGAAGTACGGTATCTCTTGCAAGAGTGCAGGAAATACCACATTTTTCAACCCTAGCAAATTCCAGGCATATTTTTTTTTCTCTATCTGAAGGTTATTACTGGAATATACTTGAATGTGCTGCCTCCTGACTGAGGTAGGCATGGAAATATGTAACAGCACACACTTTTAAAGCTGGTTTCACTTACTGTGCTATATGAAAGTGATCTGTTTCCCTTGTACAGTAGTTGCATCATCCCAGCAGACTGATTAAGGCAGAGCAGGTTAATACTGAGGAAAGACCAAAGAACTTTCCATGTTCCCTTGTCTCTGTTCAAGAGAACCAGAGTCACTGTCACATCACAAAAAAATGGAGAAAAGAATTAGCCCCAGCTATAACAATGATCCATGGAATATTTTGGAGTCAACAAATCAATCTTCCATAGACTGAAGTCATGCAGCATATAATTTTGGTCAAAAGCTTCACTATGTCCAAGTTACTCATGGTGGTTAGATGAATTGTGGGAAGCACAGGGACTGCTCACAGCACCTGAATACAGATTCTGATTAGTTTTTGAATACGAGTGAGATTCAGCGATGTTTAAATGCCGGGCTTTGAGCCGAGGCTTGTTACCTGAAAATACACCCACAAAGCACCCCAGTAGCTTGAAGGAAGTTTTCTCTTGCCAAAACATTTAAAATGTTCTTGTCGATATCCCTGATTTGACTTGTCTGGTACATGGCACAGTGGGTGCAGAAACATTTGTTACAGCTTGTTCAATGATTTTCTGCCGCAAAAGCAGCAGCCCTCACGCTGGCTGGAGTTACTCTTCAGTCAATTAGTCAGTGTGGGGCTTTTTTCTCATTATAGCAGTGAGGCAATTCTGTATTGCACCCTGGCTATTAGATTAAAGATTCCAAGTTATGTGTGGAAGGTCTTATCCTGCGATCTTTTGCCCTTTGCCTGCAACTTCCCAAGCAGGGCTGGATGGAGCAGCAGAGTGGAGAGGAGATGCCAAGAGCTGAGGAGGAGGTGGGTCACCATCCCATGGTACCTCTGCCCCTGGCAAAACTGCTCATTAGATAAGGGTTACTCATTCACGTAAAGAAGACAAGTGGGATTTATCACCGAGCATGCTTCCATAAACAGGTAGCTTGCAATTTTCCCGTGAAACTGGGTGTGAAGAATGTGGTGCTGTTACAGTTGCAGGAGGAAGAAATTGCTGCCTCCGACACATTTCATTTCTCTTTAGTATAAAGTTATTGCTTTCTTCTTGCTCATACTTTAAAGGGAGTTTACCCAGGAAAAGTTTACCCTTTTCTGCTTCGCTCTGTGCATCATATATCACTCAGAGAGGCAAAGGAGACAGCAGAGAGAGTCTTAAGACTCGGGCATTTCTGAGTCTCCGGGAAGAAACCAAATTTTTTGTCAGGGAGAAGTCATATTCCATCATTTTTATCTGTCGCTAAGTGAAATCATAACAAACTGGCTTAGCAGCAGGAACATTCCTCAGCGCTTAAGGACTGGTTATTTCTTGCACACTGTATGGATCTGTTTGTCAGTTCATTCAGACGTCTCTGGTACAAATTTCCAGCTCTGATAAGAAAAGATATAAATAGTATGTGTGGTAAACAACTTGCAGAATAGGATGCCTTTACCAAATAGCACGTATGCCTGGCACTGACAGTCTTTCCGTCATGGATTTATACAGCTCCCAAGCAGTGGGGTTGCATCCAGGATTTTCTTTTGCCACTTTACCTGGTCCCATTCTGGCAAAATATTTGCCATCTCAAGTGGACAAGGAAAACAAAGGACTAGGTCAGTGATTAAAGATGATTATGGATTTAAATGAGATTTTGTGGTGATGTTCTAGATGGAACTGCAGCAGGTTCTCCAGGAAACTGAAGCTAAAGTTCTTATTCCACATGTAAAGCTGCTCAGACTTTCCTGGAAATGTTTCACAGGGAAGAAGGGAGCATCTGCTGAAGCTATTTTAAGTTATACAGAACATATCAAAAAAAGTGAGATTCTGCCCAACAGAGTAAAGTGTTTTTAGAGATGGACTTCAGAAAACGTCTACTTTAGACTAAAAAGGCTATCAAATCCCTAGGAGAAACACAGCCTAGGTGAAAAATTACTTTACAAATATCCAATTTATTGGACAAGGGGAAGGCGCTGGTGACGGCAGGCAATGTAAGATCCTTCTGCCTGGAAAGGCTCGACATCTTTTTCTTTCCTGATCACTGCCTGTTCATTCCAGCTCAGCAGAGGGCACCGAGCCCTCTCCGATGAGCCCTTGCAGCCTGAGCCTGTGATCTTCCTAACAAAACTGTACGTAAATTCTAAGGCACTGCACCTGTACCACAAATTAATTGCAAAAATCAGTTGGCTCTCACTCCACATTTAGCAAAACATGAAGTCACATCTTCTATCTCAGAGAAATAATTTGAGAAGAGTAGGTGCAAATTGTCTCTATTTAATTCTGCAAGCCCTCAGTGAATGCTAAGTTATATTATTTTACTTGCTGATTTCATGTGACTTTGCCTTTGTCTGTCAAATCTTCCTGCTGTTCCACACAGGTAGAGTCAGCCCAACACAAATTTCATGGCTGCTGGGAGATCGTGCACAAACCTGTCCCCTGCTGGAACCTCGAGCCCTCGGTCAGATTTTTACATCAGGGAATTTCACATTCACGGGAGACAGCAGGGCAGATCCTAGCATGATATTTATACCCATCCCTTGCTTAGGTGCTTAAACTTTCTTGACTTGAACTTTTGCACATTTGATTCTACAACACATTCAAAGTAGAGGTCACGGCTGATGTCCTGTGGAGCTAAGGTGGCTAACATGCACCAGGTCCTGTAGTGAGAGCAGCACAAGGAGGTGGTGCATCCTTGAGTCCCCAGAGAGAACAATGGAGGTCAGTGCAGGTTTGTGGGGACAAACACAGAGGTGAGACACCTTTGTTGTCCCCTCTCTCCTGGCAGCATGCAGCAAATATAAAAAAAAGATAAATGTCTGGGTTTAGAGCTGGGATGCAAACATAGGTTTCTTTGCAGAAGTCAAAAGTCTTATATGGGTAGTATAAACGAATGCTGGGTCTGCCAAGGGCACACTTCTTGCACAAGAGAATAGTCCTGCTTTAATAGAAGTCCCTGCTGATACCTGAAGATCTAACTGTACAGCAAGGAAATAATAATAATAATCATCATCATCATCATCATTGAAAACAGCCCTGTACCATACGAGGTGCCCATGTGGCATTTAATGGGATGTATGATATTCACCCATTTTAGACTGGGAATGGCACCTCTGGTTAAGGTTGTCTGCTGCTTCCCTCTCTAAAATTGTTTTTCATTGTTTGTAAGCTCATCATGCTCTCTGTGCTGAAATTTGTCATGCCAGCTATCCACCTCAAACCGAATTCTTTGAGGAAATTCTAGACAAATTGGTTCAACCAATTCAATAATCTCGCCGTTTTATTACATGCTATGCCTGTACAAGAATACGGTGAGCCTTTTTCTTTTTTTTTGAGAGCTCTGCTGTTCACAGGCTTTGGAGCAAGGACTAGAAATACTGGGGGGCCAGTATGTCTCTCTGTCTGTAGTTTTCCAAGCTTTATTTTGTGTAATTTTTCTTCCAACGAACATTTTAATCAGTCAAGTTTTCAAAAAACCTGTCTGTTAGGAAGGCTCCTAGTGCTGTGTAGAAGGGTAGAAAGAAGACAGAAAGAGGAAAAAACAATGAACAACAAGATCTCCCCCAGGCACTCAGAAATGCTTCCAGACTTTTCAGTTTGTTCCCACAGTTTTGTTTGCTTTGCCGTTGTTAAGAATAAGCAAAATTTCTTAGTCATCATTCTTCACTCTCTGAGACAGAATATTATCAATAAGTACTGCAGATGAGCAAATAATTATAAATGAATAATTTATACAATTAATGCAGTCTTCTTTCTCATTTGTATAACAACTGCCAGAGGATCACAAATCTCTTTTGAATTTATTCCTTAGTTAAGTTATTAGATACAACTTAAAGCTCCTACTGCTCTGTAGATTGAATGTTAATTTTAAGTAATTATTCACATTTGTTTATCTGCACCTTGTTTTCTAGTGGCTGGTCAAATAAATCAAGTGATGGCATTTTTATTCCCTGGCTGAATAAACCTGCAGTCACTTCCAGAACAAACATGAACACAAAGCTTTTTTTTTTTTTTTTTAATAGTCAGAACCACAAACTTTGAAAATTCTTTGCATCAAGTGATGGCATTTTTATTCCCTGGCTGAATAAACCTACAGTCACTTCCAGAACAAACGTTCATAAACATGAACACAAAGCTTATTTTTTTTTTTTTAATAGTCAGACACACAAACTCTGAAAATTCTCTGCTGAGTTTATTTGAACTTGGTCAACGTGATTCCCCCACATCTGCAAGTGAAAGAACATAAAAGGCGTGACAGCACATCTAGAGTGAATGTGTTTAAAATTCAAATGGATATTGGCTCATGGTTTGTTTATTTGTACATCTTCCAGTCCTCCAAATGCAGCTGATGCACGCAGGCCCCTGCATCAAACCACTGGATAAAAGACATTATTCCTCCAACTTCTGGCACCCTCCTCTCTCTAACACATCCTCAGCAGATAAACAGCATCCTTTTGTACTGCTGATGATAGGCGTTTAAGAGCTTCTTTAGCCAGTCCCCAGCAGCAAAAAGTCTGTAATGAGAAATAAAAATTACTTTCCTGATGCTGTGTGGCCACACCACAATGACTCGCTCTAATGCAAGCTTTTCTTTTTATTTCATCCGCAGATGGATCTGGTCCTGGCTGCTTTTAGCAGTTAGGGTTTCCTAAAAGCTGAAGCATCATTACTGCCATTAACCCTTGTTCTTTGTGAGAATTTCAAGGGTGATTTTAAATCATTTAAATGCTTAATGTTACTAAAAAAAAAGTGTGAAACCTAATATAATGCCAAAATACAGTAATAATACAACCAGTATAATATAATGCAATATAATGAAATCCAAAAACTATACCACCGAAAAGCTATTTTGGTATGAAATCTATAGGTGCTGTGGTGGGAAAAGCCCTCCTTTTGCACACCAAAAAACTCTGTGCCCAAGAAGTGTCTCCTCCAAGACACACCCCGAGCAATGTCACACATCGCCCTGTGGTGAACGCTAGGTATCACTGATATGGGGGGGAAGATCTGCTCCTTCAAAAGAGCTAGGACAGCTACAAAATTATTTCAGTTTAATTGATTTACAGGTGTAAGTTTGGGGACAGTGGGAACAGGTTCTAGCAGAGGAGCGATACCCCAGGAGGTGCTGCACTGGCAGGCAGACAGGCAAAGAGGGATGATTTTAGCCCTGATCCATGGGTTGCCATGGTTAGTGTAAGCTCCTGCCCAAAACGAGCGGCTCAGTGGCACGCAGGCACTTTGTGTTCCAGACAGGATTTTCAGCAAAGGCTGCAGGGTGCTGAGCTCTCGCCCTGACTTCAGCTTCTCCTTCCCCCCAAACACAGAGCTCTCTCCTGGCTTCATCCCCGTCTTTCATTCTCTGCAGATTTTTTGCTTTGCCACAGATATTACTCACATGCCCAGCCTTTGTTTTCCCTTCTTTTTCTAACACACTCAAATATCCGCTTGATAAAGCATTTCCCCTCTGATTCCAACGGTTATTCACTCCGTGCTGCCTTTCCAAGGGGATCCAATTTAACTGAGGCGCCTTCTGGGATTAATCACAGGAGATAAGCAGCACAGCCTGGCGAGGCTCTTCATCATCTCCTCTGTGAGTCTGGCTGTCCTGCTGGTATTTGTCCAGATTTTTTTTGCATTTTGGCTCATTATTATTTTTGCATTTGTTGTGGCAAGAGCCAAAGCTCTGTCAAGAAGGGCTTAATGCTTGTTTAAGTAGATAAACTACAGGAGGTTTCTGTGGCAATATTCAGGTATCGATTGTTTTAATGCTTGGCAGTCGAGACAGACCAGGAGTGACCTAGTCCAGGGCCAGGACAAACCTCCACGGTAACCTAGATAGGCTGAGCCCAAGGCAGAGTCTCCAACCAGCTGGAGACAAAGGCAGGGCTCAGTCCCTGCCCTGCTCATCCCAAGCCAGGTCTGCTCCTAGGCTCTGGTTTACCACACACACGACAACAGCCACAGCAACAAGTTTGTGAAGAAGTTTGAGGATAAAGTGCATTGATATAAATTATTCTCTAAATATCAAGATTAGTCAGATTAATAAAAAAAAATTATAAACAGAGAGTGCTTGCGCTGAGGGAATAATTATAGGGTTAGCGGGCCTCCAGATAATGATTCTGGAGGAAGCTTTTAGCAGAATAGATTTCCCGTGATTATAACACACCTATTCCGCGGTTCTAGTTGTTCCAGAGAGATCCAGTGCTTTCCATTCTGCATTGCTCAGATTGCTTCGATAAACAAAGCATTTGCTCAAGCTGATTGTAAAGCGAGAAGGAAACTCACACCCTAATCCAATTTAAAATCTAGCCAGGAGGAGAATGTTGATTACAGTGTGAATATAGCCACCATCACATCAGTGTAAGCCCTGTCACTGGATTAGAGACCAGGCGGCTTGGTCCCTGCAGCTCTGCAGGAAAGGAGCGGTACCCACTCCCGGCACCCCTGGGAGTCTCGGGGCTATTGATTGTCCTTGATCTCCCTTCCTCACCCCTTGGGAATGTGCTCCTCAGTGTGCTTATGCATTCTCCTTGTTTCAGTCACATGAGATGGCAAAAATACATGTGGATTAAAATGTGAGCACAGAACAGGAGGCACGGTTTGTAAAAGAAGGCTGTGATTTTACTGGTTAGTCTTGCTTTGAGAAAACTCAGTGAACAGAAGGATGGAAGAAAAGCAAAGCAGGAGCAGTGGAAGAGAAATAGGGGCTAGAGGGGGAAAGGAAGGAAGGGACACAAGCAAAGGTTATCGGGGAGCAGCATGAACATTGATAGGAAGTGATAATCCTAAACCCCCAGAGAGCCAGAACTCCTGTCACAGATCAAACCTGTTAGGAATAAACAGGCTGTACTCTTTATTCAGTTCCTTTCATTAAGACAGAGAAGCAGGTGGTCTCAGTTTGTTTCAGGTCTCATCGCGGTTTCCACATCAAAAAGCCACATCCACCAGTGGCCTTTTTGTTCCCAGCACAGGCACAGATGTCAGGAGCTGCCAGATCAGAGAGCCTGCCTCCTGCTACGGGCTCCTGCCCGGTCTCCATCCCTGTATAATCCCATCTGACAGATGGGGAATGGAAGCAAAGAGATGCTCGAGTTGACGCAGGCAGCCCGTGCAAGAGCAGGGATCGCATCCCCTCAGCCCACGTCCAGCCTTCCTTTCATCCTGCCCTTCCCAGAGAGGTATGCGTGCACTAGAGCCTCTGTGCCTACTCCTGGAGAAAACAGGGCTGGTCCTTCTGACAGAGCAGCAGGGCACCAGGGAAAGGTTCTTGTTTGCTGCCTTTCTAATGGGGTTTTACTTGGGGGTAGTTGGTTTTGGGTACCTGGATTACTGCAAACATTATGAACCTCAGATGAAGGGCATTGCCTTTTTTTTCCTTAAGAAATAGGTTTTAAGAACAGTGTAGGTAAGATCTCATGAGACCTACTGGCTTGACTGCAGGCCAGATGCAACTCTCAGCTGGTACAAATGGAGAGGAACACGAACACTGTCCATAATGTCACTGCAAACTCTCTCTCAGGCAGCCGAGATCAAAATCCACTCCTCTGGTTCTGCCTCAAAGTCAAGAGGAACATGCTTCCAAGGAACGTGTAATTCCACCTGAGATCTCATGGCCAGCTACTCCAGATTTGAGCTAGACGTGTCTGAAAACCATGTTTCTATCAGAGGCTTGGACTAACAAACCAGTGATAAGATTATATGCTTTATTTTTTTTTGCAGGGAAACGTTATCTTGCCTTGGTAGTGCTCTGAGCCAGGCAGAAATAATCCAGCCAGGTTAGGGCAGGGTCAGACCTGTGCAATCTGCAGCCCCTTGTAGGACTGCTACTTCCGCAGAGCCATGCTTGGGCAGCCAGCGAAATGCTGGAGCTTGTGCCTGGTCTGAGGTCATGTTAGGGGAGACAGCCGGCACTGATGGCTCACTTTTGGGCTGCTCAAAAGCCACCATCGCTGCACAATTGCATCCTCTGGTTTCTAAATCCCAGCAGTTATTAAAGAGTTGCTAGGCGAGAGGCATCCTGCAAGTGCTCCATTACCGAGGTCAATTAAATGCTATCCTCAAGCAAGCTGCTTTGAACTGAAGCCGGTGTGAAAACAAAGAGACAAGATCCTTGTTCTCTTCATTAAAGAATGATTTGAGATGTAGATTCAAGCCTTAGTCACAGCCTTTAATTTCCTCAAAGCAGAAGGGAGGTTTGGGCAGTAATTTTTAGGACTAAGCAAGGACAATGAATTTTTAAAGAGACAGAAAATGCATCCAGCATAATGTCCATCATTTGAAATAGCAACACAGCAAGGTCTGCCCACCCTCTCCCACTTTGTATCAGTTTTTAGTCTGAAATTAGTGTCGGTGTTGAATGGCACTGCAGTCCATGCCTATGTAAATGGTGGGGTCTCTAGTTGTACCAGCAGAATGAGACCAATTTCCATTCAGATCTGGGATTTACTGCAAGAGAAGGAGCAAGGAGCATTGCAAAAGTTTGAAAGAGAGAGGGAAGCAAAGAAAGCAAAAAAGGGAAGGAAAAGATCATGGGTAGGCTGAAAGGCAAGGATGTTTTATCACTGATAATAAGCATGCCAAGAAGAATGAATTAATTCAAAAAGGTCATTGGAAAAAAGTGAGATGAAGAATGTTTTGATAATTGAAATCAAAAGTTTTGTGCATATTTTTTTCATCCTGGGTTTCTGTTGGCTCAGCCAACCAGCTCCCAGACAAGCAGCCCTGCAGCTGGGAAAGGAGCTGGGACCCCCTGCACCCCTCCTGCTCACAGCTCTGCACAGCTCCATCAGGCAGCCATGGCCAGGGAGGGAGCCCGGGACTGGCCCAGACAAGTCAGTAACCTGGGGAACCGCTTGCCCTCGGGTCTGGGGAATATCCAGGGCTCAGCTAAACAATCTGGAAGTGGGATTGTGGTTGAGGCTTCCCTCATTTCAAAGCTCCTGGGTTTCCTTTCAGCCCAGCAGGAAGAATTTTATTTCAAAAAATGAACATGTTATGCTAAATTATTTTTAAATGTTTTTTTTGAGACATTCCAAATCCTGAATATTTATATAACAGACCTTTAATGCCTCATTCAATCCTAGTGGGCACCTGAATTAATTTTTGCAGCAAAAGCTGCTGAAGGCCTTTGCAAAATGCTCTATAAATTTTTTAATTTACCCTGAAACATGGTTTCTCAGCCTCTTCTTTTGGTGTGAAAAACCATCCTTCATTTTGGGGTCAGTCCAAAAGGGATATCTCTTTATTGTATTCTAAACCTACAGTAACACAGTGCACTACTTCATTCCCCCTCAAACAGCTTTCCACCAGGAAAAAATAAAACCCTTCTTCTTTCGAATTCCCTGCAAGCACCCTGCTGGCAATAGCAGGCAATTAGCGATTTGTTGTAGGATGGTGGCATCCTGAATGCATCTCTCAGCTGGTGAACCATTTGTCTTTTGAAATCTCCAGTCTGCACTCTCTGGGTATAGTTGACACCCCAGCCTAACACACCGGAGTAATAGGGGCTGCCTGCAGTCATAGCTGCAAATATCAAATCTGCAAATATAAAAAAAAAAAAAAATTTGGCTCTGTGGGCTTGGTTCTGACCCAAAAAAAAAAAGCAGAGACATTTTTTCCCCAGCCCTCCTTCCCCTCTGAAAGACCTTTCTCAGCTTGCTGGGGCTGTCACATAGAGGA
>NW_010146678.1:10723-22493 GCF_000699245.1 Pterocles gutturalis
TGAATTTTTTCACATGACAGGAGACCTTCAGGTTGCCTTACCCAGAAGCCAGAGTGATTTTAAAGCCAGAGCTAAGCCATAGTTTGCTCTCATTTCAGGGAGAAGTGACAAACATTGCCCATGAGAGGAGACTGTGGTACATGAAAAATCGTTGGGTAAGAAAACAAATGTTAATCATGTAAGCTAAAGAAAAAAAAAAAAAAACCCAACCCAGTGCACAGAGGAAATCACAGACAGCTGCTGAATTTTTCTGCTACTGTATCTCACTCCTTTTTCCTGCTAGAGCTTCCTGCAAGAAGAGCTAAGCTACTCACGTATGTCAAGATTTTCCAGGGTTTTCATGTTTTTGCTGTGCCAGAGGGGCCAGTGGCAAAGGAGCCTGACAGTGGTTTTATCCAGCTTTAACATGAAGTGGAACAACAGCGTTCCAGCAGGGATGCTAAATGGAGGAGTCAAGTCATCACAGCACCTAACTTCTCACTCTGCTTCCTCGCACTTCCCTGTTTTTTCCCCTCTGGACAAGCTACTTAACTGCAGTCATCTCTAGTTGCTTTATTTTTGTGTTAGAGACAGAAATATCTGTGCCACGTTTCCATGCCTACTCATATTTACAGAGTTGGTTCTGAAATCCTGAGCTGGAAAATCAAAGGCAAGGGCTGCTAATAACGCGCCAGCAATGCAGCCCACCTCCCGCATCCCTTGTTTTGCCCCAAGCCTTATCTCCCAGGATAACAGTTATTCAGAGAGGGAGGTCAATAGCACCCTAAAGACAAGCTAACTGAAAAGTTTGTATTTCTTACAGTCTTTAATGATGCTCAATGACAAGAGATTGTTGCCATGGAAACCAGTTTAACAAAGGTGTTATATGTGCCGTTTCCGAGGTTCAGACAAGGCTCGTGCCTCTCCTAGTGAAGTTTGTCAAGAGGAAGGGATCGCTTTTCAATGTCTTCATGGGTCAAACAACAGTTAGCTGAAAATCTGCCAGACAGTAATTAGATGTTTGCCTGATTTCACTCATTTGGGGCATCTGTTGTTCCCCGCTCCTCCCTTTTTAAGTGATCAGTATAAATTTAGGATTCTGTTAGCTGAAGACTCTTCAGGAAATGCTGGAATTGAATATAGCATGAAACTGGACCTGTCAAATAAATTATTTTCTGTCACTTTGTTGCAGGCTATTGTAGAACAGAAAAGATACGATTTAGACATTCAAGATGGAGTTTGTTACTTTTGTCAGATGCTGAGAAAACAGAACATTTGGCACCTTTAGGAATTTGATGATGAACCTGCTCTCATTGTCAACAGACATATTTCTTGCACCCAGCACTTCCAAACTGGTTCCCACTCTCACAGCCTGAAACGTTAAAGTTTGCAAATCTGCCGTGTGTGCAGGACCAGGTGCCAGGGGCTGCTAACCCTGCTCTATCCTGGTTTGCTGAGATAAAGAGCGGCCCCAGGAGCAGACTGAACTTCTCCGTCCAATTAGCACGGTGACCACAAGCCCATATTTAGCAGTTGTGGCATATTGCTGCAAGCACTAATGGCCATGTAAGAAAGAGTGCACTTCCGTGCAGAATATAAACATCCCCGTTTCCGGCTGTCATGTGCTGGGAATCAGCTCTGGGTCATGCTTGCTGTGCATCCTTTCAGGAGGACAAGAGGGAACGTCACGTTGGTGAAAGGCAGGTTTTTGCCTGCAGTCCAAGCTGACTGCGCGACACAGATGTCCATGCGGCATCGTGGCTTTGGAGATGTGGAGAATTAGTGTGTGATGACCAGGTTTGATATAATCAAAGCAAAATTATAGCTTAGGTTGTCAGAGGGCAATAAATTAAATAGCTGCATTGCTCAAAATAACACCTTCCCTTCACCACATTGAGTTCCGTGCCAGAGACACTCCTTCTTTTTTGTAATGCTTTATTCCAATATTACCCATGCAAAAGGCTGGCAGCAAAATGTCCCTCCTTGCAGTGAGCTGACATACACACACACACACGTATCTGCTCCTTGCTTCCTTTCCATTGGTAGCACCTGCAACAATAACGCGGGGATGCTTGTGAGGGCTAATGGCAAACACCAATAAGGGCACACGTTGGTACATTATTTATTACAGAGAAAAGCCAATTGCAACAGCTGTATCATGAGGAAGGAAAACAAATCCCTCCAGCCAGAGCAAATGGAAATTACTGCACCGTGCCCGTCTCTGTTCTCAACTACAGAACTCAGAAAGGGTAAAGGTTGGATTTAATGATCTCTTGAAGCAGTGTAATGAAGGATGCTGTTACTGCACAGAAAGTCCAAACCCACAGCACGTTTTACTTACAGAAACACTTCGCTGAGCCATGGATAAGCCACTGTGCCTTTGAGACTCTGGCAAGCTTCTGTATATTTTTATCAGCTGCAATAAATAAATACCAAGCAAAGGAACAAGAAAGAGGCAGGATCAGCACACAGAAATCAGGTCAGCACACCGGTGCTTGCAGAACACAGTAAACACATGCTACGTCACCAGCACAGGCGTTAAATCAATACATGAGGAGATGAGGTGTTATCAGGAGGCAAGCAGCGATAGATATCTTCTAGTTTAATTGTATCTCTGCACCTCTGTGTGCTATCAGAGGTGAGTAAGTATGCCAGTGGAAAGGTTTAATGATGACTTACTCCAGCTCTTCTGTAATACTTTCCGTTTTCAGAATGCTACTTGTCCAAGACATGCAGGTAAATATTAACCCTGCTCTACAGCTGGGTTCTGTGGCCAGCCCTGGGCTGTTAGGTCCAGTCTGCCAGGCCTGTTTGTCCCCTGGCTTCTCAGCAATTGCTAGGAACAGCCACAGGCACTTTATTTTACCTTTCAAAGAGCCTTCTCTTACTTGCCAGAGGAAAAAAAGATCTTGACTTCATGTTCCCAAGTGTAAATCCATAGAAATTATGCTGAGACCAGTGGGGTTGTAGCATTGAGGCCAGAGTGGTTCCAAGGGATCAATTCTTTGTCATTTATTGATCATGCAGAGGATCCAATTGCTGCTGTGTTACAGAGTCAACCAGAGGAGAAAGGACATTTCATTAAGGAAACAAAGGTTTGGTGTGGATTGTTCTAAAGACTAGGAGACTGCAAAACAAGTGATTTATGGCCACTTTTAACATCTTTCCTGGCAGGCTGATAGCACGGTAACACACAGCATCTATCATTTCCTAACTCACTATCACCAGTTAAACAGCGGGTCTTTACAGACAAATAGGTGACACTTTCTGGCCACTAGCTTATTGGCAGAACTGTTCTTGCTGTCTTGGAAAATAGATGTGTGCTGTGGCTTGCAGGCTAAAGCACACACATGGCGAGGTAATAAAGATGATTTGGCTAAGTAAGTCTATTTAGCCTGCATGTACTGAGATGTTAATGGTGCTTTACAGCGCTGTGCACTGATGGGATGGCTGGTGAAGGCACATTCTCATTCCCTTTCTGCTCTTTAACTTGCCAGTGAGTCACTGCTGCTTGTTGCACAGGCCAGTATCTGATAGCATCATTAGACGGTGTGACTACATCATAAATCACACCGCTGTTAGAGCAAATCCCTGCTCCGCAGAACAAACATAGACATGCCTTGTGAATACCTGTATGTCTGTGAGTCTCTGTGTTCCCTGATAGCACAGGTTATACTCGGTCTCATTCTTCTCTGAAGTACTTTACCCTAAGATAAATCACTCATTTTAGTTGCAGCAGCTACTTAAACTTTTTGTTTGCTCCTTTTAACTTTGTGAATTACTTACATCCGAAATGAATCCCTATGACGAGTCATGATGAGGCTGAGAAAAGCCATCTGCGCTAAAGGAACAAGTCCTTCCATCTTCCAAGTCTCCCATCTGAAAAAATTCTCAAGTCCCAAGGGTCAGGTCAAGGGGCACGATATGGCCAGGAAGCCAGACTTTACTAAAAAGTAGTGAAGGGTGCAGTAAGAGATTAAGCAAAATCAGGTGAAGTAGGTTCTTCTAGCATATATATTTTTTTCTATACTTTCTCTGAATTCATCAAACCCCTACGTTCCAGTTCTCTTAATTCACTCAAAATCCCACAGTAATGTAGAAACTTACACCCTGCGATACATTTATTTATTAAATTCATCAAACTCCAACAACCACCAACGCTTAAATTAAAAACTGAGGAGCTGATACATCCTCCTTTCCTTGTGGCTTATTCAAACTGACTGCTCAGTGCTTTGAACTGATGAATAAAGATATATTTCTTAAAGTCACTACAGCAAACATTGATTTCATTCTTTTCTGAAGTCGTACTCCACACTCGACAGCAAGCAGTGCTGCGAACCTCCGGCACCCTCCATTTCTGTGCTAACTCCAAGCCTAGGAGGATTGGTATTGCCTACAGCAAGTTCTTGCTGAATTGCTCACTTACACTGCTTCCTAAATAACCACAACTCTAAGCATGCTGAGCAAAAAGAGGCAGTAAAGCAGCCACAGGAAATAAAGGCAAGAAAATTAAGATGGTCAAAGGGAAAGAACAGTTTGGTCCTTGTACATCCTCATTTCAAGACAGGCTTGTAGGCAGATGAAGTATGCTTGCATCACTGAGGAAATCAGAGTAGGAGTTTGAAAATGTTTTATGCACGTGATCATGAGTTTTACCGTGACTGTGGGATTGGAAGATATTAGGGAGTAGCAAAGCATAACTCTTATTTGGCAAGTAATCGCAGACAACACATGCTAGGGAACTTGCTGTGAGTGCTTTCTGTTGCTGCAGTCAACCTATAGTCCTCAACATTGAGGCTTTTGATATTTTAAATATATTAAAGAAATGTATTAACTCTTTGCTGTTTTACAGACTACAAGCTCTCAGAATATCATCGTTAAAAGGATTTAACTGTTTTTTTAAGCAGGTTTTTGGTCAGAAATGCCATTAACATTATTCATCATCATAGGTTTCTCATGATCTTTTTGTCTGTAACAGAAGAAAGACAGCAATAGAGACAACTGGATAGCCACGAAGATACACGAAGATACTAAAGATAGTGCAGGGATCAGCTGAATCACACACAATTTGATGAAACTAATTGGCAAATTTTCAAAAAGTGATTCTACACCTGTCACTATGGTAAAGGACCTTCCAATTGCAGTTAGGCTAAGGCTGTTCTTATGGCAATCAGCAGGAGCTACACGCACAGCAAATGGTTCTTGGTTTTGTTTTTGAAGAACTGGCTCATTCAAAGCCTGCTTCAGGGGGGTTGGTTTTCTTACACGGGTAAAGCCACTGATTCCTGCTTCACTGTGCCCTGCACATGTAGGAAAACAGATCAGCCAGTGTTGTTTTCTTGCTGTATTTTGTGTGTGGGAGGAGAGTAAATCTCTCCAACCCATTCCGCCCACGACACTTCAGTTAGTTAGCGTTGGGCAGCACCGTTATCAATCTCACCAGCTGAATTCAGGGAACTCAAAACTGTCACAGGCATGAAACATTCCAGAGGTAGGAGGAAAATAAGAGTTGTCTTCCTGCGTCTTAACCCAGCACACAGGCTGGTGCCTGGAAGTGTTCTGATGGCAGTCTCATGGGGAGAGGATAGAAGTCTCTGTTTCAGAACTGGAGATAAGTGAGTGACATTTTGAAGGATTAATTTTGTCATAGGTGATCCATTCCCACAGAGGGGTAGCTGAAGCAAAGCCTACGGAATTACATTTTATACGTATGGGAAACGGGTGTTCCCAAGGCACTATCTACCACAATTCCTAGTCAAACTCTGAAAAAAACCAATATAGTAAACCAAAAAGGCCTGCAAAACTCTCAGTATACATTAAAGACATCAGTGCGTGGCTCATATAGTGCACAGACACTCACAAATAGCTCAGTTAAAGATCTTTTTTGCTCAAAATGGCTCTCAGGCTAAAGCCTCATCCATTTCCTAAATTGTGAATCTGGTTTCCCGTAGCTATGGAGCTGTGAAGAAATCATCGCTGTGGAGTGCTCTGCTGGCAGGGACTGCCCCTCTGTCCTGGGGAAGGGAAGGAGCGCTGCATGGCTGTATTGGACACACTGCGAAGTTAACATCATGCCTAAAAAGTGGACTTCTCTGGGTTAAGAAAATGATGTGACCCTGCATAGTTAAGTGCTTTACATGTCCTGGAGGGAATGAAAAAAAATCTCAAGAATTCATAGTAAGTATTGCCTGGAGAAAGTAGTTTCCAGTTTCCATTTAGGAGCAACTACATTGCTGGCATAATTAGGCACAGCTCACATTCCCCAGAGAAAATGTGATGAAACATGCAGTGCAAGAAAATAAATTAAATAACCCCATGATTAAATCTCCACCAGCTACCTCCACACCAATTTTTTCATATATTCACCTCCTGGAAAGTATTTTTTACACCTTGGGGGATTCTTTCATATACTTTTGGATTAATGAGAATCTCTTCCAGCAACATTCATCACTTAGTAATGATTTGATTTTAATATATCAGCTCAGAGCAGCACCTTTCAATGGGAAAAGCATTTCCAGAATACAGCTATTGCCTGGTTAAGTTGTGAACACAATTGTGCAGAATACCTTGATTTAACAACACATGGCTCAAACCATGCCCTTAAGTGCAAAACAAAAAGAACAGAGAAGGAATAAAATCATTTTCATGTTTTGCGTTTTTATTGTGCATCACATGCTCAAAAAGTCTGGCAGGACCCTCTGCCTGGACAACTTTTCCATGTGCCACCATCCAGGCAAGGGTCTTCAGTTTCTGCAGAATCCAATGTTTAATGGAAAAGTAATACTTTTGACCCTGGATTTGCATACCTGAGCTGAGCATAACTTTAAACGCAGATCTGTTCCTAAGTGAGATCGCTGCCTCTCTGGCTGTGTGGAGGTTCGACAAGGTGTGACATCTCCCTTCAGCTGGAGCAGAAGGCAGCAGGAGACACGGCCTGACATTGCAATGGAGGATACATGGGAAAGACGGCATGTGCGGGCTCCTATGACTCATGAGATAGAGTTTTGGGCAGGTGCATGAGTAGAGGATTATTCAGAGAAAGGACTTTGAGGAATTAAGGTGGAAGGAAGCTCTTCAAATGGGTCCACCTCTCATTTCCTAGAAGAAGACACAATAACTGAGGGCACCAGCTCAGGGTCTAGAGCAGAGGTAAGGAAGAAGTCCTGTGACCACAGGACAGGTGGGAGAGACAACTTTGCACCTGGGTTTTGCCCTCAACACAAGGTTTCCTGTTCATCTTTGTCTTGTAGGTGTTGCAGGCCAAAAGCACGAGAGGTACAGCGTGCATGGGTGGGAAGCAGAGTGGGAAAGCAGAAGAAACTGACAGCACAGTTTCCTGGGGTACTTTTTTATAGCTTGGTAATAAAAAATATACTTGTGGGAAAGACAGGTGAGAAATCTGAAAACAGAAAATGCCAAGATAAAAACATTCTGTGGAAAGAGAGAAGGGAAGAGAGAGACAGTAAGTAAGAAAGAACAAACCTTAAGAATGCTTGATTTCAGTGATGGAAGACAAATGGAGTGAAGCTTTGGACATGGTATGGTCCACTCCTAATTTTTCTTGAGCATCCCATTTCTTCCCAGGCTCTTATGCTTTTTTTGCCATTATTTTTGCCATTTGGAGCCAAAACCACAATCAATTATTCAAGCAAAGCACTGAAAATTTTGATTGGAGTATGGAATCAAGTTCCTAATTCATCTTATGTCAGGTTTTTTTCTCTCTATGACCTTAACTGCTGTCTTTTTCCTAGTTGATACTTCTCAACTTCTTTGCAGAACACACTGGCACATTTACTCTCTTTTTATGCTTTTTCTATGTCTTTTGTTCCCTTTATTCCTCCATGCTCTTCTCCGTATCTCCATGTTAACCACTTCATGTTGCTTAGCAACACCCAGAACGACACCAACAAGGTCAGGTCCCACTGCTTCTGGCAAGTCTCACCTTACGAGGAACAAAAATATCATTTAACTCCACACTCCCAGTGAATCCACTTCCTCAGAACAGCATTGATCTCCAATTCATATCCTGTTAATCAGATATTTTTCTACAAAAGCTAAGAATGAGTCAAACACACAGAAACACACAGTGTTTCACGGGATTATTTGGATCTTCCGGTTTTGCTCTGACATGGTTAACCTGTGGAGATAATAAGGAAACTAAAATAAGAGATAGGGTTTTAGCTCCTGGCTCTCCCAACATGCAGATCCAGAGACTCTTCTGTCATAGAGATGATCAGATTGCTACACTCAGTTATGAATCCAAACTTTGTAAAAGTTGGAAGATGTCTGGATTGTGGACACTTAGTCTGGCCACCAGTCTAATTGAACACTATCCTGACATCTCCACCAAACTTCTTTAACATTCCAAATTTTATATCAGGCTGCTTTATCCCTTGGCATAATAGAATAGAAACAGAACAAATGGGCTAAGATACTTCTTTAAATTTTTTTTTACAAATGTTTTGAACAACTTTTTTAACCAGAACTATTATGAAAGAGGGACAAGAAATGTAGTTCCTTATCAGCCCCCATGCCGGACTGAGAAATCCTGGCTTTGAATTTATAAAGCATGTGTATCAAAAACAGGAACAAGAATGCAACACCTACTCTTACATCTAGATAGATATCTTTTAAATAGATTCTTTGTTTTTTAGTCATACAAAACTTCAATTAACTATTTGATTTCACTAGGCTCTTGTTCAGCCCCTGGGATCGCGTAATGTCAGCCCTGGAGACACTTTTATTCAGCAAGCGGGCGTCACGATGAATAATACTCAGCTAAGTAAGGCTTTTAATTAGGTTTCTTTAGGGCCTGTTCAGTAGCCCTTACTCATATTGAGTAATATTCACTGCACAAATAGTACCGCTGTTGCAGTCACATTAATCATCGCAAGCACTGGTGAACTAAGCCCGGAATAAGTAACAACTCTCACATTTATCCAAGTCTGGCAATTTTGCCACAGATATCCACGTACCTCCTGACATACAAAACTGCTCTTGATTATCGGTAACCTATTGAACAACAGTGCACTTCCATCACATAAAATTATTATTATACTGTACTAAATTTCTATTTATTTATTTATTTATTTATTATCTATTTTACCTCAGTTTCTAGCTAACCCTTGCTTCCCAGCAAACACATGTACCTAAATAAAGTCAGGATAACTTACCAGGAAACACGATCCAACAAATAGTGAATGAAAACCAGTATTACTTGTTCAGTATTATATCTCACCATCCTTTTTCTCCCTTTTGTTTTGACTTTCTGTTGTACACAGCGAGTCCTCATGCACAGATGTATGTACATATATGCATATATACACCCTCCCTAAGTACATGAAGGATTACAGATGGCAATTAATCCCACTCTTGTGCTGACCCTGCTACCAACTGATTTTAAAAATAAATTCAAATCAATAAAAATGGCTTAGAATCATGCCCAGTAGAGACAACACCCAAGGGTTCAGGGAGTTGGGTCCAGGCTAAACCCTGTCCTCAGTGCCCTCCACTGTGCCTTACAGCACTCTTTAGGGCACAGAAGCACAGACTGTCTGCTCTGTACAGAGGAAATATGCTTACCCCGAATGTGAGTGGGAGCTAAGGAAACACCTCCCCTAACTGGGAAAGGCTCTTTGCATTTTGTATCTGAGATCAGTTCTCCCTGAAAATGTTGTGGGGTTTTGTATGCTGGACAAGATTTGCCTTTTGGGGTTTGTTTTGTTTTTTTTTTAATGCTGTCCCTGTGTTTTAAACATTTAACACTTCAGCAGGTTTTTAATGGCAGCTCCACACACAAGCATATTTATAGAAGGACTATAAGCAAATCCCTCTCTTCTATCACACTTTTTAAGTGAAGCAGAAAAATACCCTGAGTATGGCATTACCTGTTCACCAGGTTTGTATTCAAGCTATACTGGTAGAAGTTAGAAGACATGCCCCAAAAGCATTCTGTACCAGCTTTACTGTTCTTGCCTGTAAGAACTGCAAATAAAAAACCTGTAATAACTGAAGCTGCCTGTTTCAGGCAGTAACACCACTATCTTGCTTATGGTGATGCACATCGCGTGTCTGTGCACAAAAGAATTTGCACAAGGTGGAAATGACGCTGTGTTTTTCACATCAAGGAAGTGGGGCTCTGTAAACTAAGCATAAGGGGGAAGGTGCCCTCCAGATCAACAGGTCAAATGAACATTTCTCACAGCATCTGGATCCTCTGCTTTCTGAGAACAGCACTACTGCGATGTTTGCTCAAGTGATGTGCCCATTAAGATCAATAGGAGAAACAGTGGGTGTAGAGGTAGCCCAGCAACATGGAACATTTTAAAATCTTGATTTATTTTTGCTGTTTGTCAATCTTTTTCTCTCTGCATCTTTTTTCCAGATAGCATACACATACAGCATGCGTTTATTTTATTTTGTTATCAATTAAAAAAATAGGAATCCTGAGAATTTAATCCCTGCAGATTTATCATCCAGTCATTTCCACCAAACCATAGGGAAGAAAACAATGTTAGAAATACACCAAATTAGCTTCAAGTGAGCTCATGTGTCCCTAACAAATTAGATACACTGATGTGGACAAAGGAATGAGAATTCCTATTGCAAATCTTTCTCACTTAGTTCACATTTTGTATTTAAAAACTTCAGCTGGACTAATCATGTCTAAGGCAAATGAAACTACTTCTTGTAAGGCTAAACAGTGGGAAGTATACAACAAATTATATTTCAGGCTATGCAACTGTCTGCCCTTTTTTGTTAGAAAGAAGAAATCTTGCAAATCTTTCTTCCTTGCACACTTGCACAGTGGCAGCTGAAATCTAGTTCTGGACCGGCAGCTCCTGCCTTCTCTCGACCCTGCAGGCACCCTGCAGACTGGTAGATGAAAAAGAGGTACGATATCACCATGCCTCCAGCAAATAGGCTGCATCTGAGTTGTTTTTGAGGAATGCACTTTGTGGAAGTCAGAGACTTGCCCCCAGGCTGCTTTTAACACATCTCGAAAAGTGAGGTTCATCTTCCCAGGACTGACATCACCCGACCTCGAACTGAGGGGAAAGCCGTGCTCTGTGGAGCAGTGCTAACTAAGTACATCACCTTGGAGAATCTCTGGCACTTACCTGCTCCCCATCCCACTGAACACTGCTGTAGGCATATAGACCTAAACCTACTGTATGGTTAGGGCAAACACCCTTCGGAAATGGTTGGGGATTCCCCTTTTTTCCACCATCAACCCCGGTAACATCACCTCCTGGGAAAAGGGGAGCTTCGCGGCCAGTTTGCAGACAGGGAGGCCGGCTGAACCCTCCATTCCACCCTGGCGGAAACAGACCAACAAAAAAAAGGCTATGGTGGCTCCAGAAGCAAAACCTCTGTATTAAAAGCCAAATAACGCCAAGCTACAATTATAAATACACACTATCTCAACCAGGAAATACAGTGTAAAAGGTTCATTAAAGTTCAGCTTCAGCAATAACAATATATATACACTGCTTCAGTTCTCAATCCTGCCAAAAAGAGACTTCCATTTCTGTAAATATAGACAAAAAATCTGGCTACAACAAACGCGGTTGAATGGGAGGGTCTTGTAATTCCTGCTTTGGGGGGGGAGGCTTTTTCTTTTTTTTTTTTTTTTCTTCTTTTTTTACTAAAAGGTTCATTTAAAACCGGTATTAAAGATATAAAAGGCGCACAGAGGGCTCGGCCATCCCGGGCGGCGGCGGGGCCGGTTCCCTCAGGGAACGGTCGCCCCTGTGACACACTTTCCACACGAAAAACACGACAAGAGTCC
>NW_010146679.1:0-546 GCF_000699245.1 Pterocles gutturalis
CCCCCCCACCCCCTCTGCTACCCCCCACAATGAAGATCTTGGGGACCCTGGCGAAGACCTTGCCTGGAATGAAGAGCACCTCCTTAGAGAGCCCCTGAGGGTCCTTGGGTGCTCTGGGAACACAGAGGGGGGCAGCCAGGACTGTGCCACCAGTGTCCCCAGGCACCAAGCCCTTGGGGACCCAGATGGCGACCTTGCCAGCTCAGAGGTCGTTCCTCTGGAAGAGGCCCTGAGGCTCTTTGGCTGCTGCCCGGAGCCAGTGGGGGTCAACCAGGAGGGTCCCAGCAGGCCCCCCAGGCCCCCCTGTGATTTCGCCGCCCTGTCGCTGCCGGAGGACCTGCTCATCCCCAACTACAGCGTCCCTGGGACCAGCGACGCGTTCCTGGGGCTGGATGAGTTCATCCTCGGGCTGGAGCCCCAGGACCCGTGGGGGGATGGCCCGGGTGCGGTGGGGGTCAACCAGGAGGGCCCAAGCAGCCCCCCCAGGCCCCCCTGTGATTTCGCCGCCCTGTCGCTGCCGGAGGACCTGCTCACCCCCAACTACAG
>NW_010146680.1:0-511 GCF_000699245.1 Pterocles gutturalis
GTCCCCGGTGTCCCCATGGCCCTGGGCGTGTCCCGTATCCCTGTGTCCCCACAGCCCTGTGTCCCCATGGCCCTGTGTCCCCATATCCCCACAGCCGTGTGTCCCCCTGACCGTGTGTCCTGCATCCCCACAGCACTGTGCCCATTGTCCCTGTGTCCCCACACTCCTGTGCCCTGTGTCCCCCTGGCCCTCTGCCTTGTGTCCCATGTCCCCTGGCCTGTGTCCCCCTGGCCCTGTGCCCTATGTCCCGTGTTCCTCCAGTGCCCACACACTGCCTGGGTGGCCCCACCACAGCTGGGACACATGTCAAGGGGACAAAGGTGACACTGAGCCTGTCCACCCTGAGGACATCACCCATCCTGGGGACATTGGTGCTGGGTGTAAAGCTGTTGGGGACATGGGGGACACCAGGTGACAGCGACGGGGTATAAATATTGGCTAAATAGATTTATTTTCATACAAAGAATACACAGATCCCCCCCAAACCCAGGGGACACCCTCAGATACCCCC
>NW_010146680.1:555-759 GCF_000699245.1 Pterocles gutturalis
GCCATCCCCATTCCCAGGGTTTGGGGACGTCACTTTGGGGACACCCCTATTCCCACCTCCCTGGGGCCACCTGTGTGTGCCCAGTGCCTACTTGGGGCACCCTGTCACCGGCCACCCCCAGACCTGGTCCCCCGCTCCCTCATGCCCACACCGGGGACATCTCTGGACATTTTGGGGCCCCCCCCATTCCCTAATACTGTGGCT
>NW_010146681.1:0-48637 GCF_000699245.1 Pterocles gutturalis
CCCTGCCCTGCCTGGCTGTGGACCCTGCGCGACTAGGCCCGCCTACAGGCCCATGTCCTGGGGCAGCATCATCTATCACTCTCCCCAGAGAGGTGCCTGGTACCCAGGGCTGGGGCTGCCCTGGTGTCTCCCAAGCTGCCCTGGTACCCAGGACTGGGGTTGCCCTGGTGTCCCCCAAGCTGCCCTGCTCCTGGCTGGGGTGGTGGGATGGGCCCTGTCTGCCAGGCCCTGCCCTGGTGGACCCCAAGGAGACCCTGCCATTCCCTCTGGGGAGACCCTGGCCCCCATCTGCACCCTGGCAATTTTTCGTATGCCTTTTTCCGCTTCTCTTTTCTTTTTTTTCCCATTAGTTGCATCTCTGCTTTTAGAGAATATTTTTGTCTTGTATCTCTTAAAGCAGGATCCTCAGAGGTGCCTAATGAAGCAGATTTGGACTAGTGGCATTTTCACACTGCCTAGGCACTTCAATTCTACTGAAAACAAAACACAAGACCATCCTTTCCTCTTTACTTTCATCTACATTGTCATTTGTATCTCCATTACCTCAACACTGGGCAGTGGGTGGGTGGGTTGTAAACTGGAGGCAAGATAGCAGATATCACTGGGAATCTGCAGAAGGAGAGGGGAAACAGACCAGAGCAAAGGATAACAAGGTGGAAATCAAGGTAATATGTAATGGTCTACTTCATTGCTCTGCAGAGCTCCCATTACTCAGGGGTGCCAAGCAAGCAGGCTCCATCACATCTATGGTGCATGTGCAATCAATTGGCACGTGTGGTGGATTTGCTTCTTGCGTGCTCATAAGCCATTCAGTCAGAAACTTGGTAAATCCTCGTTAAAAGACCAATAGATCACCTTAAAAGCAGTATACCTACCTCCAAAACCATTAAAGGAGACAGTTTGATTCAATGTTAGGTGAAAAAGGAAAGGTCCTGCACATTGGTCGAGGCAATTCCAAGCAGAAATACAAGCTGAGAGGAGAACGGCTTGAGAGCAGCCCTGAGGAAAAGGACTTGGGGGCGTCGGTAGAAGAAAAACTGAACGTGAGCCGGCAATGTGCACTTGTGGCCCAGAAGGCCAACTGGATCTTGGTCTGCATCAATAGAAGCATGACCAGCAGGTCAAGGGATGTGATTCTGCCCCTCTACTCTGCTCTCATGAGACCCCACCTGGAGTACTGCATCCAGTTCTGGGCCCCCCCAACACAAGGGCGTTGAGCTGTTGAAGCAGCCTTGCCTTTTTTGGGTTATAAATAGGCACCAAACAGTTTAAGTCTGTCAAAAGAAAAGGACTTCATACTTATGTTAGACTCAGAAAACTTTATGGTAAAAAGCTTAAAGCTCTTTAGAGATTAGATAACTTAAATTTTAGAAATCAAGTAACTAGGAATTTTCAGGATTACAGATTTGAATCTGAGCTCCTAAATTCCATTGAAGCCTCATGTTAGACACTTAAATCCTTTTTTTGTTCCCTTCCCTTCCCTTCAGTCAAATACTTGCAATAAGAAAATATTGTGCTTTAGGTAAAAAATACCAGCAGCCGCAGAGAGTAGAATATTTGAGAAAATTGTATTTGTAGAAGACAAGTTAACAGAATTTTAAAATGGCAAGCATTAACAAATGATAATAAATTAATAACTGGTAAGATACGGTAAATGAACAGTAGCTCTAAGAAAGTATTTTTTTGAAATCATAAACCCTGTCTATGTGGTTTAAAAGATTCCAGAATTTTGTGAACACTTTAATAAAGAAAGAGCTTGCCATCTCAAGACTAGGCCTTCTGAGGGAATTTGTTGCCTAATTGCAGCCTTTGGTATTGACATTTAAAACCTCAATCGGCAGTGTTTTCAGTGAGCTGGCACCCAAAATACCTGGACATGTAAGCTCCCGATAACAAATTCCCTACTGCTCCTCATGAGTGTCAGGTGTTTAGGTGCTAGGCGGCATTTACACCTCTAAGGATTTTCCTACTTATACTGATAGTGGCAACTGTTCTCAGCCATGCTCACCAAATTGGTCCTCATATAGAACACCTCAACAATAACCATAATGCTTACAGAATCACTGGGATACTGAAAATTTGGGAAAGAGAGATTTGAATTTACAGGAGTGTCTGGCATGTTCTGCAGGAAGCTTTCCAGAATGGTGGCTCAAATTCTTGCTCTAATGCTCTTTTACATTGTGAGAACTATTTAAATATAAGTGGAAAAAATTTTGTTACGTGTTACTAAAACTGGGCAGTTAAGTTTATTTATAGGGAAGGCACAGAGACCAGTCTTTTTATACATATAAAAGAGGGTACTCTTTTTATGGAACAGGTTGAGATGCACAACCTTGAGTGTCCTTAAACACATGCCTGTAAGATAACGAACAATCTAAGCGCAAGTCATCATGTCAAATCAGAAACAGGAATACTTGAATTTCTGCCTCTAGGATTTTGACTACGTTTGTTACTAGACTATTAAGTGTGTGATCAGAAAATAAAAAGAGCTGACATTCTTATCTTCAACAACATTTTAATCCCAGTGAGATCACAGCAGAAAGAACTGTCCCAGCCTCTGGGACAGTGCGCACTTATTTCATTGAGAAAGGCAGGGAGGGTTTCATTTCCCATCTACATTTTCTCTGGAGTAAATGTCTCCATACCTTGAACACTGCATTTTGTAAATCTTATTAAAGGTTTCTAAATTTTCCTCAATGTTGTTCTGACGATGTCTATCAATTATCAATGCAGATTTCACAGGGTGGCAGAGTACATAAAAAAGGGATATTGTCACTGAGTCTCAGGCACCTTTCTGTATTTAGCTCTTAAAACTTTAGGACTGTTATCTTATGGTTCAAATAAATGTGGCAAGCATGACCCATATACATAAGCAAATGTAGCTGTGGTGTGGAGGCGCTGGGTTTCTTCTTGAAAATATGACTACATCTACAGTCAAAAAAATAAAGAAATAATTGATGGCTATAAACAACTCAGGACAGTAGTATACAAAGAATTAAAAAATAAAAAGGAAATTATTACAGTTAATAAGGTGACTAGCCTAAATTAAATTCCACCAGAGTTTCTTAACAAACATGCACGTTAAGATATGGAACTAAGCAGTAAGAGCTAGAAATCAACATTGAGATGAAGAGAAAGAAGGAGCTCTGACAAACTTTCAGAAAAGGACAAAATGCAAGACTGAGTAAATTAATGGGATCAAAATGACGAGATAAAACTTGCTACGTATTTGCTTGGGGTAATTAAAAGCTATTCTCAAGAGTAATTTAGTTTTCCTCTGGTCATTAAGCACTTTAATGTGTTTGCCATATTGGTGTTCGAGCTTCCCATGGACTGAAACTTTCAGACTGTTATTTCTATAGATAATACAAATATATATATATAAATGAAACACTACCTGGCAACTTTTTCAAGACAGAGTATCTGCTTGGTCATATCAATAAGGAGTTGCATAACACATAAGGAATTTTTAAAAAGGTTTTTGGTGTTTTGGGGTTTTTTTTGTCTTTTTTTTTTTTTTAATAAAGAAATTTTAAAGAAAAGACAGTCTTCTTGAATTCACTATCCCCTAAAAAAAATTTTAAAAACTTGCTATCTTCTAAGCGTTATCTGTGAACCAGAAGGAACAGATAGAATAAGAATATTATTCTAATGTTAATGACATATGTCTGTAATTCAGCAAGGAAAGGAAATTCCAACATGCAGATGTCTCTGATTACACTCTCATTTACCTTATCACAGAATCACAGAATGTTAGAGATTGGAAGGGACCTCGAAAGATCATCTAGTCCAATCCCCCTGCCGGAGCAGGACACCTAGATCAGATCCCACAGGAATGCATCCAGGCGGGCTTTGAATGTCTCCAGAGAAGGAGACTCCACACCCTCTCTGGGCAGCCTGTTCCAGTGCTCTGTCACCCTCACTGTAAAGAAGTTTTTCCTCATATTCAAGTGGAACCTCCTATGTTCCAGCTTGAACCCATTGCCCCTTGTCCTATCACTGGATGTCACAGAGAAGAGCCTGGCTCCATCCTCTTGACCCGTGAGTTTTTCATCTTATCTCCCCCTTTATTTTGTTGAAGGGGGAGTGATAGAAGGACCTGGTGGGCACCTGGCATCCGGCCAAGGTTAACCCACCACACTGTACCAGCTACTATGAAGAAAATTATTCCAGCCAAAACCAGTTCAATCTCAGTTAGTGTCAATGTATATATTGCTATGAGGAATTCTGCACACCATTCCCTAATTTAAATGAACATGTGTTATCATGCAAATCTGACTGCAACATGGTCATATCAGCCTTTAGGAAAGCAAAAATCTACTTTACATCAAAACTTTACTTAGAAATGTTTGATCACTCTGAGATACAGCTTCTTGCAAAGTAATCACTGTTTCTGCATGTGACCTCTTACATAGTTTATACACATAAAGTTCTATTTCTGCTTTCTAATACAACACCAATCATAGTTTGAATTAAATAAATATAAACATTCTTGTTTGCTCAACGTAAATCTTAGCTACTAAATAGATGTTTAGCATATTGAACACTGTAACTTGTATTATTTTAGTCTTCTATAGAAACAGCAACTATCAGATCAGCTAGTGAATCAAAAGCAGAGAGTGATATTTAATGGAAAACCATGAAGACACCTCTTCTTTAACTGACTAAATCTGTTTCTACATTAAAGATAACATTTTCTGTTTACTACTCTGAAACTTGAGAGTTATAACTACATTTCCCCAGCATGGCATATGATTAATGACTTCTATCCTCTGCTGTATTAAAGAATTGAATAAAAACTTAATGGCTGAAGAGCACATATATCTTCAAAAATAACAAATAAACAAAGAGATAAAAGGTGTCTAAGTTGCTCACAGTTCCCCTGATGCTGATATTTTTAGAAAATCAAACACAAGCACACATCCACAATCAATAGTTGTACATCTTGTGAGACATGCAACCAGCTCTCAGTCTAGTGGTTCACATAGTTATGTAAAGGTCAAAATACAGGCAGTCTTTGTATTACTAAGTTAAAATGATTCAGGAAACTAAGGAGAAATATGCTGAAATCCCAAAGAGGAAGGTGAAAAAAGAAGTGAAACGAACATTTGCTCAGGAGATCTCTGTAGTTGAAAGAGTAAGAGAAAAATCACTTTGTTAACTTGAGATATTTATCTTAGACGCAAACCTCTTTAGACTCCTTCACTGTAACTGAACATTTGTATATAAGTGTATGTGTGTGTTTCTATATATATGTATTAGGTAATTGCAGATTGCTCTGATGGGAGTGTTTAGAAGGCTGATGCATCAAGCAGGGCATTAACTCTGGAAGAAAATGTAATTAACTTTACTCATGAACAGCACATGTGCTAATGGTAAACTCTTACCATTATCAATGACGTTCTCTACAGATACTCCTAGTCTTTACACGTATATCTTGAATTAGTTGTGGGTATACAATACCACCAGGTTGATTCTATATGGTTAGTGTGGGTGGGAACTGACTTTGATGATCTTTAGTCACTGAGGTTGAGGTTCTTCTGTCAGAACTGAAGTGGTCTGTCCTCTCTCTTATTTGGTTTTCCTTGGTTGTTCTTGTTCCTTTTAAGCTATTGCCTCCCTCCCAAAAGGGAAGGTATCACTTGGTCCTGATAGTGCTTACCTGGCTTTTTTCTTTTCATAGTGAATTCAGTTGGTTAGAGTGGTAGAAAAATAATCCATAAGAACTGTTGAATTAAATTTGTTTATTTTGTGACCCAATGAGAGCTGGAGGCAGCATATTGGAGGAAGACGTCATTTAAATGGATTGGTGACAGGAGGGAGAAGTAAATGAGGAAGCAGAGAAAGTATAGGAGATACACAGTAGACAGCAAAGGGACAAAAGCATCAAAAGAGAAGTGGGGAGTGAAATTTCACTTGTTCTGCAGATGTGAATCATTGAGCTTGTTCAATCACACTGTGTACTCAGCTCATTCAGTAAGACTTCTGTATTGAAGCATCCTCTTGTACTCTCTTCCTGTCGCCCTCCTGCTCAACTGCTGTCAGTGATGAGATGCACTGGAATCTAAAAAGCACCCTCAAATAAAATTTTGGTTTTTGATTTAATAATAAGTAGTAAGAATTAAAAAAATAATGCATAGGAAGTAAGAGAGTAAAACCTATTTCTAGTCACTGAAAGATTACTTTTTGTCTCTGATCCTTTATTTCTCCTCATCCCAATCTTTATGTTTCATGTCTAGGCAGGGCTCTTTCTTCATACAAGTCTAGAAAACCATGGGTCAAACATTTATGTATACTGCATATTCAAAAGGAAAAATGTAGCTTTCCCTGGGTGAATGACATTCAGTTATTATATTTGTGTCCCATTACAAATAGCAGTAAATTTGAATGCTGAGTGAAATACAGTACAGCGTTTGAAGTAAAAGAAAAGGAACTCGACAGCAGACAAGAAGTAAAACTGTGAATCAAGTAGACAAGGATATTCTTCACATTAGTCTCCTGGGTTGGCTGGGATTTTTGTGTTTTTCCTCTTTTGCTCCTTGCTCAGACCTTTACTCAGTGACACAGACTGGTTGCCAGGGGCCATGATGCCAAGGATGAAAAAGAGCCCGGGCAACCTCCAGTGCTCATGGTTGCCTTTACGGTCTTTCTGGACCTACAGCCTAAAACTAGAATTCTTACAATTGTTTGTCTCTTTCATCCACTTTTTATGAAAAATTACAATAGTTCCAGAAATCCTAACATGATTACATGAGATCTTCAGGTTGTATGGTTTTAATCATAAACATTTACAGTTGTTTCGTGTTCACGAAACAAACCAGATCTTTTGCAAATCTCCAAAAAAGATTATAAATAATTTTCAGAGGGAGAAAGCTAAGTACACAGAGGTTAACTAAGTAGCCCAAGGTCACTTACAGAGCTGGAATTTGAAGTAAGAACTTGTAGACACAGGTCAGTGAGCAATAGTGGCGGAACCTGCCTCTATTTTAGTACGGCAATCAAGATGATATGATTCCCTTGAGAGTTCAATTTTAATTTGTCCTGCATGGGTAAAAAGCAATTTAAATTGAGAAATAATAAAATGTCTTGTTCTATATAAATAAAAAATGGAATAGAAAGAAGGTCAGAGAAATTACTCAAGCAAAGAAATAAAATTTTCGCTAAAGCAGTGCTGAGATTTTAATCCAGAAAATGTTGCTATTTTTGTATTGATTCCACAGGATAAAAAATGTCTGAATTGTGAAAGGATAAAACTACCACTTTAAGATTCCAGAGAAGTTAAAAAAAAAAAGTCACTAATCTTCTAGTCTTAAAATAGATGCATCATTTAATAAGCAGTTATCCTGTCATTTAAATAGCAATCTCTTGAGTATATTTTAGCTACAAAGTGCTCTCCTAAAATATGACAAACACTAAACTTTGCTTCATATATTCTAAAGAAGAATTAGGGGGGCTAAATGTGTGCTTATTTACATCAAGTGTGGACAAAGTTCCAACCAATGGCTTTACAATGAAAAAAATTCTCATAGGAGAAAAGAAAATCTAAAAGAATAGGCAAGACGGAGTAAATGTGGGGATTGGCACCACTCAGTCTTGAACATTGAATTCAGCATGCCATTCACAGAAGTGGAGAGGTCAGACCATAGATGATAGGGACTGAGATGGTTAGCAGGGAACAAAAATATAGAATAGTGGGATGTGAAAAGGAGGTTTATAGACTGCACTGGAATGGTAAGTTTTTAGACTTTCACCAGCACACAAAAAAATAAATGCTTGCCAGGGTGTTTAGAACATCAGAGGTATGTAAGAAACCTAAGGGTTCTCACCAGTCCTTAGGCTACAGGAAATCAAAATAGGGCAAAAGAAATCATAACTTTACAATTTTTCCTCTAGAATAAACTCCTAAGTATAGCAGAAAAGTTAAAGTAGCTCAAAATCTTTTTCAGACATGATAAAGGTAAAATAATTGACATATTGTTTGAAACAACAACAAAAAAAACCAAACCCACACAACAAACCAACAACAAAACAACAAGCATTTTGTTTTGTTTAGTTATCACATTAGTACAGGATAACTTCATGAGATAAATTAATGAGATTTACCATTCCGTAATAGCTACCCATCATCCAGTGAACACTTGAGGTTTTTCTTTGTCAAGATGATTCACAGGACAGCGAATATAAATTGGACTTTTTGTATTGAATACCTGGGAGCTGCATGTATTCAGTAATTTAAGAGGTCAGAAGGTCAAAATATAGAATGTGGGTGCTCATTTTTGGACACAAAGCCCAAGTATTTGTTTAAGGCTGTATCATTTCAGAAATATTTATTTAAAAGGTGGTCATAAATTAACCAAGAAAGCCAGAAAGTGAGGAAAACAGCCAGGAAGCAGTTTGTTAGGGTCTGGATTGTACTTGAGAAGCACATATTAAGACTGAAAAGAATGAATTTTGTTTGTGGGCAGGAAAAAAATGTTGTAGCAGGTGTTAAAATTATTTAAATACAGTAAAGTCAGTATTTAACATGGATCATTATAAAATCCATGGGATCTCAGTCAGTCTTTCAGATAAGCTGGTACTATCCTTTTTGCCTAGCAGAATCAGTCTACTTTCAGTATTCTAGGGATTTTAGTGCATTTTGCAGTTCGCAGGATCAGGCAGAGGACATGAGGGGATAGCAAATAAATATTTTTTATGACAGACTCTTACATCAGGTTCTGTAAATTTGATGTTTTCGATTACCACATTGAACTTTCTTGAAGGGGAGAAATTCTTTCCCCTTTAAGTTAACACTTATCATGAACTCTACCACTTTTGAATTTCTTATGGTAGCAGTGTATTAAAGTGGCTTATGCTGTGTTTATTTTACAGCATTAAATTGACATCTATACTTGTTTAAGTGGAAAATTATGTATATTGATATCCTAAAGCAGGAGATAAGGTGTCATTTTTTATTCTACTATGGATAGTGGGGGAAGAAAATAGTTTATGTGAGGCTGTTCTCAGATGCCTTGATCTTTGCTGGAATGGAACAGAACATGTTTCAAGTCTTCCCATGACCTCTCATCTTTCAGGGAGATAAATCAGTTTCTCCGGGTTTTTAGATTACTCCAAGATAATCTCTAGATTTACCTCTCCACAGGGCCAAAGGGTACACAGAAAAATTGGATAATACCTTCTTCAGCTATTTTGTCACACATAGTCATATCAATCAACAGTGGTGACATGTGGCAAGAAAAGCCAATGATAATATTACAATAATGAAGTTTAAAGAAAAAGAAAACCTTGTGTGAATAATTGTTCTTCATGCTTCATAGTATCATTCAAATAATTCAGTTGTTTAAAAACTTCCCTTTTAGCAGATGGAAATCACTGAGAAAAATGATGATTGAGTCATTCAAGACACTTAGAATCATAGAATCATGGACTGTATCTTTTCTATCAAGTTTAATGCCTATTACACTGTGACTACCCATAGAAGCTATAAAACTTACCAGAAGCAAAAAATTCTAATACACATAAGATATTAAATAAAAGACACTTAATTTAACTAATGTTCAGTGCAGCAGCAATCACATGCGTAGCCAAGTAGTAAAAGCAATCCTGTTATTGAAATAGATTCTACTGCAGGAGTTATAAAGTGACAGATAGGATGAGAATCTCGTGGAGACCTTATTTAGATGGATAATGACTGTGATGCTTTACTTGCACTTAAGCAAATGAAGGACAATCTAACCAATATATACAACATCGGAATCAAGACAAGTAATACTTTTCATAAATGATTGACTCATTCATTTGGAATATTGCATACTGGATTACTTCCACTTTGTCTCTCACTTTGCCATCGTATTTTCTTTCCTCATGTACACTTGACAACCTTCTGTATTCACCATATTTTCACTCATTCATTGCTTTAAAAAGCAGCTAGACTTTAAGATAACCAATAAAGTCTGATGCGTATGTATATCCGACACGATGGTCCACTTCAGTCTGCTCTTCATCCTACATATACTCTGAAATTAAAGTAAAAACCTTTCTTTCAACTGCTTCAAAAGGAGAACTTCCATCTTCTAAATGGCCTAGGGTATCCGAAAAAGCGAGCATATTTATTGTAACATAGCCCTTCAAGTTAGAACTCAGTGGTCTTAGAAAATCAGAGTGGGAAAAGGATGGATGAAATTATTATCTTACATCATTATACTGCTAGTCCTCCCCTTCTGACAGTGTTTGTGAGTCTTTTTCCATTTCCTCACCATTCACTTACATTGACATTCACTTTAAAGTCCTTAAAAACCCTTGAAGCATGCTAAATTCTGCTAACTTCTCGAAGTTGAAATACGGGAACATACATATATGTGTGTCTCTGTGCATACATGTACATATCTATATAAAAATGTAAAAAATTAGACGTATTGCTATTGGCAGATAATCATAAGGATAAGAGTTCCACAGACAATCTCCTTCTACCTGAGGAAGTCAGGTACACACAAAAGGGAGAAGCCGTTACAACTTCATATCATCTTCCCAGTAGAGAAGAAAGCAGACTGAGTACAATAGCAAAATAATTAATCAACTATTTCTTTGATATTCTTTGTTTTGCCAGTCATCTACATATCAGTGCAAGTGTCTTTTATGCTTTCAAAATATTAATATAGATTAAAAATTATATGACAACATATCATGCTAAATTAAAGTAGTATTAAATATTCTAGTTGTATGAAGAAATTATTTGTAGAAAAAGGTGAAGAAGGCACAACTTCAGGGAAACCTGTGATTCTTGCTTGTCAAATGAGGGCAAGAAGTATGAAAAATGTTAACATGTACCAAACAATGCACAACAGAAAACTCAGCAGCAGTGATTTAGGACCAAAAACTTTAAGAGGGAATATGTCACTAAAATTTTTATAAAATTTTGGTTCACCAAAAAACCTTCAGCAGTATCCAAATAGAGATGGATTTGTTTCTACTACAGAATAATACTGAAGCTTGTGGATGTCCTTGAAAATGAGAAAGGTGAATTTTAACTTGGCTGTACAAAATGTTTTTAACCTTATTTGTGACATAGACTGGAATATGTCCTGTAGTCAAGGACAGAAATATTACTGGAAAGGTTTACATATATATCCCAAATATGTCCCAAAAAGGTATCCCTCAAAGAACAAATATCTTCAGGCACATTGATTTATTCTGAATATTATATGTTTCTAAATAATTTGTACCAAATCTACTCCATTATTTATTAATTTGATAATCAATTAACTCTTTGCTAATTTTCTTGTGTGTAATTAAATAAGATATTGAAATATAACATATAAAATTAAAGCTAAAATATAACTATGTTTTAAATTATCCACCAGTGCATTCATTGTATGAAAGCTCACACTTCCCTTTTGGAGCTAGGTCAATACCTGCATCTTAGGGCAAAATCTAATATCACTCGGTCTTTATTATCTGCTTTTCGTTATGTTCCCAGTGGAAGAGACACAGAGAACATTCATGGCATATAGTCACCCCAGGTATCCATGTTTCTCTGTTACAAAGG
Source organism: Pterocles gutturalis (assembly GCF_000699245.1). Lineage (NCBI taxonomy): Eukaryota > Metazoa > Chordata > Aves > Pterocliformes > Pteroclidae > Pterocles > Pterocles gutturalis. Next base: position 11,546 of record NW_010146681.1, read on the forward strand.
CATCAGATAAGGCTGAATTCCCCCTCACTTTCCCACCCCAAAACACATCCATTATGTGACAACCAACATTTGGTAAGCATCCTGGAGATGGACACAAGAACACACCCAGCTGGCTCCATAGAGCTCTGAATTGGAACTGAGTGTAATCCTGTCTTTGGATTGACACTGTTTAACACACCTGCTTAGTTTGAAATTCTTCAAACAATACATAAATTCTTAGGGAGACAGCACTCTAGCAAATTTCTGTGTGAACACATTTTCCCTGTTTACTTTCAGAGTACTGTTTTCAGAAGGTTTTTGTGATTCTTCTTCATTTTCGACCCATTTTTACAGTGTATTTTGCTACCTGTGAATAGCAAAGATACTTTAATTTGTGCCTGGCTTTGCAGTCTGGGGTTGTCCGTGTTTATGACATAGTGTATTTGTTTTCCAAGTGGGAGATGAGACATAGACTATTTTGATTACAAAAATAGATCATTTATACGTTATCATCCTGAAAATATCCTTTAAGGAACCTTATAGTAAATGCATATCAAATTTATATTGTATTTTGACATTCTCTTGTACTATCAGAGAAGGAAGATAACCATGGGTAACAATTAAGTACTAGAACACCATTTTTCTTTTTGATTCTTGCAGTTTTCACAAATATTTTACATTGATAGATAATTTTCAGAGCAGGTTCTGTGATGTGGAATGTGTTTTGGCTAAAAAGCTTAGCAGGTATATGAAAGCAGGTTAAGATACTCATAGCTTATTTAGGTACATATTTTGTAAAAAAATTGAGAGGGGAGAAAGGAAAAAATAAGTTATTATTGGTGGGGAGGCAGGGGAGGGAAAAGGGGAAGACATGGAAATAGAAGGTAGAGAGAAACCAGGAAAGTTCTGGTTATGAAAAGGATATAGTAATTCTCAAATTTCACTAGCTTACACTAAATTACCTTATTTTTTAGCTTTATATTTTAAATTCCTGGATTTGTGGGGGGTTTGGGAGGTTTTTTGTGTTTTGTTTGTTTGTTGGTTGGTTTTTGGGTTTTTTGGGTTTTTTTTTTTTTTGGCTAGAGCAAAGCAGTGTCATCTATCTGTAGAGAAACTGACACAATGACACAAACTTGGTACTAGAATTGTGCAGTTGATAGCATCTATCTAAAAAGTATGTTACTGAAGGGGGTGATTATCCTGAAAGTTTCTGAGAGTTTGTTAGTCTTTCTAAATATTTGCATTAAATACTAACATTTGTACTTTCAGGAGTTTGATAATAATTAATGGCAATTAATGTCCAAAAAAAAAAAAAAAAGCTGGGTGACACTGCAGACTTTAACAATGCTTTCACCAAAGGCTGACTGTAAGATTTGACTCAGTCCAAAAAGAGGAGGAAGACACATAGAGCACCTCCTGGGGTAGAAGATAGAGATTGAAACAGCCAACAAAAATTCAATTAAATTTATTTATTTTAGTGCAAAATGGGTTTTGTTCATTCTTACTAGTTCTTTGACAAAATGTGGGGTATATAAGGAAAGTATATAACTCTATAAGCTATAGGAGATCATATTTATTTCACTAGGAAGGTTCAAAAGGAAAAAAATTGGAAATAAAATTTCAGATTAAAATCAACATATATAAATATTAAGTGATTCACATACATTCACAACTACACATAACTACACACAAAAACACAGGACACCAATACGCACAAGAGTAATCAAAACTAAATATGTCTGAACTGACTGTTTTCAATCAGAAACAGGATCTTGGGTTATGACAAATAGCTCTACAAAAACATGAGCTCAAAGTTTAGCAGCAAGCAGAAAATCTAAGAAAAGCCAACCAGATGTTGGGAATACAGAGGAAAATTATTCTTTCACTGAATAAATGTATGATGCAGCCACATCTTGAATATCGTTTTCAGTTCTGGGCCTCTTGTTGCAAAAAAAGGTTGTATAGAGTTTAAAAAAAAAATCAGAAACAGTAACAAGGAGGTTTGACAGTATGGAGTGGCATCCATATGAAGAATACAAACAGTCCAGGGCTATTTCTTGAGGTGCGAAAGTGGTAACTAAAGAAGGATGTAATAGAGCCCTACAATTTCATGAATGGTGTCAAGACTGTGCACGGGTACTAACTGTTCCCTGCATCTTATGCCACAGGTACTAGAAAGCTCAGACTGCCAAGTTAGTCAGATTCCAGTTCAAAATGTGAAGGAGAAGGAAATTCTTCAGAAGCTGAAGCACACTTGTGCAATTCCTTGACAAGAATAGGGAAATTTACATAGACTCAGGAAGAGAAAGGAAGATTAGTTAATGTAAAAGAAATACAGAATCCGGTATTTTCTGTTAAAAAACCAGTTGGGGATTGAGAGATCTTTAGGTAGGAGTATATAGCTTCACAAGTCTTATACAGAAAAAATTAACTGTCCATGCAGACAAGGTACTGGGTCAATCAATCCATCAGTCTGAACCCTATATGTTCTAAGTTTTCCCTGAAAAAAAAAAAGACAGTTCAGCTGGAGACAAAAGCAAAAATTAATTTAAATTATATGTTGAATAAAATCTCCTTAATGTAATTTGCTGGTTGTGTTTCTTTGTTCTTGTTTTTTCTCAAGAACTTGCAAAGAGGCAAAATTTTTGAAAATATTTGTAAGAAAAAAATGTGAGAACATTTACACCGGAAGTGAACGTGTAATTGCTTGGAAAGAAGCTTTAAAATATTCCAAAAGTGGTTCCTTAAAAAATGCAAGTCTTTGTTTTTATTGGTGAAGAGGAGTGAATATTTATATTTCTAAATTTGTGGAGACTAAAGAGAGGAAGAAAAAATAGCCTATGTAACAAGTGATGAATTGAACCGCGCTACTGGCAAGAAATAAGAAAACAAAAGGTAATGTACTAAAATGGCCATTTAAAAGGAAAAAAAAAGCTGCAAACTATCTATCAAAGTTATCACTAGCAATGAAGCCTCATTTTGCAAGTGCTCCAAGCAGATATTGTATTACAAGGACCACGGTCCAAGCCTATAAAAGGTCCAGGAACATACTTACTCCAATCTAAAAGTCATGTCATACAATCACTAAACTTAGATACAGAGCTAGTGGCATCCATATAGATGTGCTCAACATTCCCCTGGAGTCTTGCAGTAGTCACGTTTTCTTAGTAAACTGTATATTTGAGCACTTGGTTGAACACCTAAAATGTAGACTGCAATTAGTTCTCTGTGTTAGACAGACTGAACACCTTTGGCTCCTTAGTTTTTTAGTATCAAGTTTAGTTCTAGTTCTCTAGTCAAATGCGTGTAAGTGGTTACTTTTCTGCCTGTAGCTGTCCTCTAGCTTTTGTTGTTACTTAGTAAGATAACCGAGCATATTTCCTTTTTAAAATTATTTTTTATTTCATTTAATTAATTTTATCTACAGACATGAGAACCAAAGGATTATCTTTACCTAAAGTTTTCCAGACTCTATTCTAAATATGTTTGCAAAAGAAAAACAAATGTGTTGATTCAGATTGTGTGTTTTCTGACTGTTCAAGATATTTTGTTTAAACAGAGGTTTAATTCTTCTTATCAAACTCCTCCTCAATAGCTTGAGGAAGTTGTAATATTGTTTATTTCCTCATCATATTTAGATCAGCAAAACATGAAGACACTGTGTCTCCTTCAAACATACACACACATGCTTACTGGAAGTGTAAGAGCATCTCAACAAGATCAAGAAGATGGAGAATTGTGATATAAGACAATAATAATAAGAAGCTCCTACTCAAATCCATGTACCTGAAATAATAGCAAAGAGATTACTGAAAAAGACAGCACAATAGATTTTTTTTCTTTTTTAAAAATTTCCCTAGCTTACAACTGCATTTTTAGATCTAAATATAAGATATATTGGTTTTCAGTGGAGCAGTTCTCATCTGTGTAACTGTACAGAGATCATAGAAGTTGCGCACATGTTGAATTTGCTCCCTTAGATTTTGTCTCATTTTATCTGAACAGTAAATCTGCAAAATGGATTAGTCTTCAATTTTAATGTAATATTCTAAAGTACTGTAAGATGGCTTGGCATAATAAGGTACCATAAAAGTTTAAGTAGCTGTTCCCAGGATAGCTCTGTGGTAAGTGACCAACAGCTACACGCCAGTGTTTGCTACACCGTTTTTCTTCTAACAAATGGTTTAAAACTTCAACAAGTATAAACAGTGGTGAACAGAATGGGAGAAGCTTTATACTTTGCAGATGTTTTAGATATCTACTTCATTCATAATACATTTTTTCTCATCTTTTGTCACAGATAACTGTGAATGCTCACTTTTTCCATTAGGAGTTGGTGTTTACTTAGGCTGAAATAAAGCAGAGTACTTGTGTGCGCTGAAATACCAAGATATAACAAAATGTCTGAAACATCACAGACTTCTCCAATATTGTTTTTTGCATCACCAAGCTAAGTGGAAACTGGATAGTATGACAATTTCACATCATTTCATTCGACTTTTGTATTCAAAGTTATTTTTTGGAGTGTTAGGATAAACACCAAGATACAGAAAGCCTAAGACTTATTTTACTCATACAAAGTTTATCTTATTTCAGAAGGACTCAGAATAAGTAAGTGGGTACAATATGGCTTTAGGTTTTTATAAAATATCCCCTGTGCTTCTAGTGGTAAAAATCATACATATATATTTTTGTTTACCACTTGAACTGTGATTTCTTCTGTTAAAAATGTTCATAACCTATGTGTATTTATTAATAATATTTTGTATCATCTTCTAGTCATGGTCTCTGTATTAGTTACAAGCTTCAATGTGCCTAACTAGTTACATGTGCATGTAGTAAGCATCAGTTAGTCCTACAAAATTAATTTTTTCTTTATACATATATTTGCTTAACTGTTATATAAGTGAAAGCCTGTTAACTAAATTATTTCTTGTGGTACTGAACTAATTTTCATAATCAGTAATTTCCTTACAACCTTATGGTTTCTGTACAATCCCATGAGAATGGCATTATAGTTTTAATGTTATCCAAGAGCTTAAGATGGTGTTATAAAGGACATGGATTGTCAAAATGAGTTCAGCAAGGAGTTTGGGTTCCTTGAATGTCATCTCTACATAACCTTGAACATGACAAATGAGAATTTGAAGATCATTAATAATGTATGGGAAATGCAATCTATTTTCTGGCTCCACAGTCATAATTGCATTCTGATAGAGCCGTCTGTACCAATTTACTGAGAAACTTTTATTTAAGAAAAAAAAAAAACAAACACTTTTCAGAGTATTTATCAGTGATAGTGAGAAGACATCAAGGCGAAGTTTAGAAGTAAAATGATTTGGAAGCTGGTGTAAGTTAGTTGCCTTTATACCGATTATTGTCACCATTAGATATGCGAGCCTAATCCGCTTCCAACTAAAGCAAGTTATGCTATAATTTATGCAGAAGGGAACAGCTTCGCCAACACACAAGACCCCCATGAGCTTGGATCTATATAACCTAAATAAACAGAAACAGCAAACAAGTAACAATAGCTTCTCTCCTAATATTATGCATTTACCTGGCAAACCAAAATCCACTAGCTATGAAGAAGCTTTGTCATGATGACTGCGTGGTAATCTCCAGAGCGGTGCCCGTTCATTCTATATTAAAATCACTTAAGTCAAACTTACACATTTATGAAAATATTTTATAGAAAGAGTAATTACATATTGAGATTTTTTTTCCCCTTAATTTCTTGTGCAATTTTTAATGATTAAGAGAAGTACCATATTACAGCACTGAATCCTGAGTGGGATGACATTTGCAAACGAGAAGGGACAAAACTTGAAAGTTTAAACGTAACATCTGCAGTTGTGGTTAATTATTAGAACCCATCATAAGAATTCTTCAATGTTTTCTTTAAAGAAAATATTCCTATAGATCATTCCATATTCACATACCCTAATTGTAAGTGGACCACAAAAGCAGCTAATAATGTCTTGTTTTCCTGATTTGATGATTACTATATTTCACAAATGATAAAGCAAGCCACTGGCCAATGAAGTATACTGAGCTGTGCTCCTGCAGTGACATCTCATGTAAGAGAACCTGTGACCCACTAGAATTCTTTGCATTCGATAATTCTCTTTGATCTAAGCAGAAAGAAGTGCTAATCATAATTTCAACAGAAATATAAATATAAAACAAAAATGCAGATTTTTGAGACCATGATAAAAGGAAAGCCTGTCAACAATTTATTACTGATAGGAGGTATCTCATTAAGAACTATTCCTTTAAAAATTTGTATTGATTGTAGCTGGCGAGCTGCTGTCATTGAGGGGTGGGAGGGGGACAGGTGGTGCTCTGAGAGGGCAAATGCTCTTCTCAGGCAGAGCAGGAGGAAACAAAAAGAGTGAGAAACAACAGAGGGAACACCAAGACAGGTGCTCCATGGAGGAGAAGATATTCCCTGCATCCTTTGGAAGGACTCACACGGGAGCAGATGTATGTTACAGCCTGTGGAGAGCCCACATTGGAGCAGAGGAAAAGTATGATGAGGAAGTAGAGCGACTGCTATCTACTGGCCACAACCTCCCCATTTTTGTTTCCTGAATCAATATTTAATATTTAATTTAATTAACAATATATTCATTTTTCCCAAATCAATCTTGTTTTGCCCATGTCAGTAACTGATAAACAAACTCTCTGTCTTTATCTTGACTCATGAACTTTCTTGTTTGTGTTCTTCCTATTTATTCCCTGTTATCCTGCCAAAGACAGAGGGGGAATCACTGAGCAGCTGCGTGAGAGTCTGGCTGCTAGCCAAGGATAACCCACTGGAAATGTAAGCAGAACAGAAGTTTGTCTCTGGTTCGGCCCAGGTGTATATTTCTGCAAAAACTGGTTTACCCACTGATCCTTGGAATTTGACCCCCATCATTGAATCATGGTGTCAATATTTGCTTTTTGCATTATTACCTCTTCTCATATCAATGGGTCTGGGAAATAAGATTCAGTTTATTATTAATACTAGGTTGCATCACAGCGTTGCAGCAATTTGGCCATGGAGTTAATGATCTCATTTCCTCTCCAGTGACTTTCATTATTATTTACTCCAAGGCTTAAAAATCATTAGTCATCTATTTCCCTTCCTCAGTCAGTCATAGCGTTAGATTACAATATGTTAACTTTATAAAGAAGATGTTTTGGTCCTTTTTTTTTTTTTTAGTTGGTTTGGTTTTTTTCTTTTATGTTATGACATCTGAAATATTGGGGTGCACAATTTAAAACTTTTGTCCTTAAGAGTGTGAAAAACATAATTTAATAAAAACTCAGATCTCAGGCTGTTACTAATGATGTTTGTTAAAGCTTTAAGTATTTCATGATCAAGTACTAAATTTACTGTGTATGTATTTATATCCACAGTTATTTGCTGTTTTTTAAACATGCAAATATACGTTTGTATATGTACTCAGAGGCACCAATATGTAAGTACACACGCGTGCATGCAGACATTACATATTTGTGTGTACACAGATGAAATTAGACTCTCAAAAGACAGAATGTGCATTCTGTTCACAGCTGAAAACCTCTTTGCAGAAGTTAATGAATTATAATGGCAACATCTCTGCCATCCAAAAAAGTACTCACTCCCTTCTGTGCAGGGTAACACTTTTCAGTTTTAGTTATCTCCTCTGGGTATAAGTTCAGATCATTTTGCAGCAAACATAAATTGATAGCATACACAGGGATCTGCAAATGACACGATGGTTTTATCCAGTGTAGAGACTGAGAGATTGCAAAGCATTGCTGGATAAGGAATAATTGGTAAACACATGTCTTGGACTACCCAATGTATGCAATGGCAGAAGGGATGCAGTCTGTATCAGTCCTGAACAAAGAAGTTTCAGGTAATAACCACAACAGTGGGGCTCTGAGCTTTCAAGACTGATATTGTATTGTTACCATACTCTCTAAGGAAAGAAGTTGGAGGCTGCTTTAATGCTTCCGGAAGATTTTTTTTTTTAATGTGATTTAGTCAACTTTCACAGTAAAAGCAAAATGCATCTGCAGTGCTAACTTGGGTGAGTCTGTTTTTGAAGGAACGGTTGTGCCAGTGAACTCTTCTATTTCTTTGCTTTGACACATGTCAGAGTAATGAGTTGTACTTCCCAGCTATGAGGATAAAAATAGAGTACCTATGGACATCTGTACTTTTCTGTGCTGGCAGATGGAAGCCAGGTGACATATCTTAAGCATTTTTTCAATGGCCAGAGGCGCAAGTTTAGGCAACTGAATTGACCCAAGCAACAGTATCGAGGAGGGACTTGACTCAGCTCCCTGCACGTGGGTGCCCTGTGACCTTTCATGTGCTCTGAGTTTGCTGCATGGCCCCCAGCTGCTGCACCAGGTGGAAACAGTCCCATATGATTCCTGTGTTGTATTTGCTAGCTGAAATGGGTGTCTATACTAACAGCCCAAATGGCAGCTCAAAGAGCATTAAACACTTATGCACAAGCCCCCAGAGTGAGACTGAGTTTAATATTAAGACATCCATCTATGTATAAATGTCTAGATACATGTTGGATGTTTAGACTTTCTAGTCAGGGCTTCAATGACACCTAGGGAGTGAATCAGCTGACAAAACACAATATTCGATTGTATACAAATGGAGGGACTTGTGGTGCTGGGAGGGACAAAATGAATGAATGAATGTATGATAAAGAAAGTGGAAAATACAAAGCATAAAATGTTGATCTGTTTAGGAAAAAACTTGCATGGGAAAGTGGAGTAAGGAACGTTATTTCAAAATTAAAGTGGTTTTTTTTTTTAACTTGGCAAAGAACAGTATAGAAAGCTCATGAATTCTGTAAATGGAATAAAACATTTTATAATGGGATTATTTTGTAGTTGGGGTTTCTATAATCTTTAAAAGTTCTTTGAAAATTACAGGTATTTTAAAAGAAGCAATTTAAACAAAAAGATTCAGAAGCAAAGGTTTCAATATTTTCTCAGCAAAATGGAGCTCAAAATGAAATCATGGATAGCTTTTTATTCCTGTACTTGCATTTTACATATTATTTGATGAAAAATCTCTTCCACTGAGATTCTTTGATATAAGACAGTATTAGAAATTGGAAAAAAAGAAGTCTGTTGAAACGTGACAAACAGAAGAAGTAGTAAAAGTATGGTGAAAGATAAGTCAGAAAGTCTTCTAAGATGCTATTAAGCAGCTGAAGAATAAATAAAAAAAAAAAAAAGATGAAACAAGAAAAGCAAAAGGAGAGGAAATCTCCCACTAGGAACTTTGAAACTTTGATATGACACCATCAGTGGACGCTGGTCAAGCATGGTTTTAAAGATGGTTAATTACCCTTTTTAATTCAGGAAATAAAGAGGGAAACAGCAACACAGCTTGGGAATAGTTCCTAGAATCAAAATTCTGACACGTCCCTTCTCTGTATTGTCTGTGGAAAGTTAGGAGCTTCGGACTGGGTTTCACTGCACCCAGCAGCCTGAGTGGGAAACACCTAAACTGAAGAGAAAGGCTGTGTTTGTCTGCCACATAGCTAACAATTCAGATTAGAGTGCCTCTGAAAGGTGGACTCACAAACAAGACTAATTTATTGATTTTCAGGTCTGTGTCACCCCGGTACGCTGTTGAGGTGAACCTAAACGTGTCCTAAGGGGTGAGATGAGTTTATACGTATGGGGAGGTGAAGAGCATTGACTGACTGGGGGACAGACAAGGAAGGGAGGGAGAACACAAAACTGCAGCAGTTGCAGGAATCCTTCATATCATACTGGTTTATTATAGACTTTTGCTTCTGACATTCTGGTCAATTTAATTATGAAAGCATTTGTCACTACCAGCTGAGGAGGTATTAAAATTGGTCACCACAACGGTGACTTCTTTATTAAAGGGACCATTTAAATCCCATTGAAATTAATCAAAAGAATCCAGTGATTTGGAAGGAAATGAGATTGTGGGATAATATAGTGTTAAAAAAAAAACGCCAACAACAATGCCTAATAAAAAATCTATGTTGTTTTGTAAACTGCTGTGTGTCTTTAAGTAATGAAGAAAGATCTTGTGGAACATGGTTGCCATTACACAAGCTAGTTGATCTATTCCATAACTGCTGCTCTGTGTTTTGCTGCTTGTAATCATAAAGAGTTATTCCTGTGTGAACGTTTCATTAATCTCCAGTTAGGCTGTCAAAAGTATGATGGATATGGAAAAAACTGTATTGGTTTTTTCCTTTTTTCCCCTTTTTTTTACTACCACATACTCAGGCAGCAGGGCTATCCAGCCCACATCTTATACTAATCAGTAATTTTATAATTATTGAGAAATCAGCCAAGGTACAAGCTTAATTCTGAACTGTATTTGAATGGTTTGCTCTCAAACTACTCTGTTATAATAAATCTATTTTCCTGTCAAACAGATTCAAACCGGATTTCTTCATTGCATTAAAAATGGTAGCTGTGGTAAGAATGTATCTGGCAGCAGAAGCTTAAAACAGCTCAATTTTGGTGCTACAGGGAGACTCCAGTCAGTCCTTAGTGACTTGCTTGTATGTTATATGTATGAAATCTTCTTTATTTTTCTTGTTAAGTGGACTTATATGTCACTATCAACCTTTGGCTTGACTGATAGCTTGCAATGGAACAATAAGGTTATTTTTTTTCTATATATTTGCTTGATTTTTCACGAGCAATAAATGTAAACTGAGCATCTTGGAGGTTAATATTCAGAGCTCTGCATGGGTAATGTGCACTAAAACTAATTAGTGGCAACAGAATTTATGCCTATGTCTCTCATAGGCTCATTTGAACTCTTGGGTGGTTCTTTTGTTGTTATTGTCGTTGGTTTTTTGTTTGTTTGTTTTGGGTTTGTTTTGGTTTTGTTTTAGTTTTGTTTTGTTTTGTTTTGTTTTTTTTCCATAGTGCTTGCAAGCCAACATTTAAACTTTAAAAGTATATCTGCCAGGAGTGCTAAATATATCTTCCGTTTCACCACCTCATATTAACAAACACTGCCTAAGTGAGTGCCTGTAAAGGAAGAAGTTACTAAACCCATTACATTACTGGTGTAAGACTGAGGTTTCTGGACCCTGTCCAGCCGCAGTGTTAGGAATACTATGCTTGCCTATTCAATGCACAGGTAGAGTTAGAGGCTTAAGGGGGTTGGAGTCAGAAAAGCCAGCAAACTGGACAGTTGTACACATGCTTAAGTGAACCAAAAGGAAATATGAGAAAAAAAGACTGAGCTTTAAATCCTGCCTATTTCCTTGACAAAAAGTACATCTATGAAGGCAATTTGGAAGTGCATTTGTTATGTTGTTCGAGTGCACCTGCCCCTTCAGCTGCATGCACATCAGTCCAGAGGATATGAATGTGTATGTCCTTTGGAGTCATACAACATGCAGGTACATACTTCACATGGCAGAAGTTGTCTTATTCTGGTTATGTTATAGGAAACCGTTGTATTCTGATTGCTTGGCAAGTGCACAAATTGTTGTGACCAGGACTCTGTAACAAGCTCCTTGGCCTTTTTCACCTGAAAAGATGTCCAGTACACATCAGTGTTTCAAACATTTCCTCTTCCGGTTAGGTTTTAGCCTGAGATAGTGTAGACATAAATACACAGACCATGTTAACTTTGCCACTGGGAAAAGTTAGTGTGGTTATGAAGCAGCTCTTGAGCTCCAGAAGCAGACAGTGTGCTGGGGTGGATCACCATCTCCTTTGCTAAAAAAATGCTTGAGTAACACAAAAAGGTAACTTAAAAATAAGGAGTAGAAGTTGTGGCAATTGAAGCCTAAGCTTGGTCTATAACTTCTGGAACATTCTCCCTTCATGGTAATGGTGTTATTGTAAGAGGATTTTCTCTGTTCATATGCAGAGATAAGTGCATATCCAGTCTGAAGCACACTGAAACCAATGGGAAGACTCTCAGGGGGGTTCATTGAGTTCTAGTTCTGTTTTAATGCACATTTCAATGGACATCACAATTTAGACCTGTGTTTCAGGCAGCACAAATCATGCTACAATACTAGAAACTGTTTTAGCTCATGATGAGTCAGTTAATAAGCCTTGAAGGATATAAGATGCACTCAGAAGAATCAAAGCAGTGATACTTAGCTGAGTCATCAGAGAAGACTTCTTCCCTCATCTATTCTGGCATCTGTTAAAATGAAGATATTTCAATCTATTCCATTAATGACTGATTAATGATCTGTGGAATTTCTCTACCTGCTGAAAATATGCCCACAGAGTCACAAACCTTTTCATGACTGCTTATTCTATTGTATGAAGGTGTCCCAAAAGACTTTACTGTATATTGCACATAGAAAATATCTACCTCAAAAATTTTTGCAGGCTCTAACAGTATGATAGGGTTGTTTTTGTCACTCTCTCTCATCTTTGTCATATACTATTTTTTTGTTTTCATGTTTCTATGTCCTTGTAATCCTACAAGTCTTTGCATTTTTGTACTTTAACCTCTGATTACTTTCATAAGCTACCTAATTTTCTTTCTGAGCAATCAGTGTACACGGTATATTACATTGAAAATACCATATTTATTGCAACAATGGTTGCTACACACTTCATACAGTTAAATACACAATAAAATGTTTTCCCTTTTTCATATATATGAGGAAAATTATTTCTCTACCTACAACAACAAATCTAGTATTTTATTCCCTCAATAAACATAGAATGACAAAAAACTTAAACAAAAAAAGAGACTCTTTATATACCCTTAAAAGTAATTTATTTTTTTTAAGATAAACACAGAATGAACAGTTGTGATATTTCTAAAAGGCAAGTCTAGAACAAAACATTTGGGTTTGCCTTTTCTGGGTTTTTTTTTTTTTTTTTTAATTCTTTTAAGAAGATGAAATTTAAAGTGAGAGGGAACATCTATGAGTTTTGGCACACCGAACATTTCTGGTTTAGCTGTTTTTTCTCACAGTGAAGAACAACAGAATATTATCCTAAATCTCTTTTGAAATTAAAAATTCAGCTCTCAACTCTACTTTTAACTGTAGACACCAATCTAAATCAGGTCAGGATTTAACACAATGGGGCCTGACGAAGATCCAGCAGCAACTGGATTACAAGATAACAAATAATGTACTTAATAATAAAGAAATCTGAATTAGGTAACACATTTGTCAACTCAACAGTTTTTGTCACTGTGGAACTAATCATGAAGCCATATTCACCTATGTGCACACTGACATTAATCCAGTATATGATACCAGTTATTCCTTATTTATACCTATTAGGGGAGGGAGAAAGGTACAGTTCATAATTAAGTGATGACCACACTTTGGAAATGCTTTTCATTCATCTTAACACTTTCAAATACTGTTAAGAAAATATGTGATATTGCTGGTTTCGTAAGCTTTCCAAGTGAATCTAGGCCAAGTGTTATAATTGGAGATTTTGAATGGATTAGTCCACTAGGAAAAAAGTTAAAATATGGAGACTGTAAACCATGTAAATTTTCAGAAATACCTCTGTCATGCCATCACAGAGACTAAGGCAGTCTGTAAGAACAGAATCACATGAAAATATTTTGGCATACATATACACCTTGTAAAGACATTAGAACTGCATGGAATTTCTCTCAAATACTCATGAAAATGGAACATTTGACTGTACATCACAGAAATATGAACTGTAGCTCAGTCCAGGTGTTTTTCATTAGGCATGCACAGATCTTTGCCTATCATAAGACACATGTAAAGTACAAAACAATCTTGTATATATTATTGCTTTCTCAAGATACCTTAGGAAGAGATTACCAAATTAAAAGATAAATTAGTTCTAAATGCACAAATATTTTTTATTTAAGCATACTTCTTTCTTAAAATGTAAAGGTAAGAAAATGTAATCTGAATGATAGTTTAAAATAATTTGGAAGCTTGATAGTTCATTTCATGAAACACAAGCTGGAGGGCCCTAACCAAAATGATAACAGGCACTTGGGAGGGTGCAGATTTGAGAAGGAGCTGTCTGGGTGGTCTGACATGAGTTGATTGCAAGAGATCCGTTATCCTAAAAGGGTATCCAAGCAGAGAGGAATGCACAAACATTAAATGTGAACAGAGCTGCAGACAGAGAATTCTTAGGGAAACAAGGAGAAACAGAAGAAACTTAAACATTCAACTTAACGAAACCCTAGTTCAATGGTAAGAAGGGATGTCATCATGATGTGATCTGTCCCCCTAACTGTAAAATTCAGCTCATTAATTGCTGCAGTAAGCCTATTCCCTCTGGCTGAACTACAGTGTAATTTTTACTATTTTTTAATTTTGAATGCATAAACTACTCATCAATTTGGTGAAAAAAAATTATAAAACCTATTATTGAATTTAGGCTTCACAACCCTCCTGGCAGAAATTAATTAAATTTAACACTGTAATGGTTTATTTGGCATTCCTCATGAATGGGCAGGAGACAGAGGGAAGAAGAAAGGAAGAAACCTTCAGAATTTGATCTACCCTGGGGAGAAAGTTTCTGTTTTCTGCTTTAAGAACAACCCTCATTTTCTTTGACATTCATTCTGACTCCACTGTTTGTGATGAATGTCAGATCAGATGCTCCTATGACAACACTAAACTGAATGAATGAAAGATGAAGAGGGAAGGAATAGAAAGTATCTTCAAACAATTATAAAACTGTGCATGTCTACTCCAACTGCAATAACTGGTAAACCATCCCTAATTTTATGAAAGAAGATGTTCTCATCTGGAATTAAGAGATTCAGAAAGTGTTTCTTGCCTTCGTAAACTTAATAACCTCCAGTGGTGTTTGTTGAAAACAAAATCTTGCAACTTGAACTTTTCTATTGTCAGCTACGTGCTTTTGTCTCGTGAGTTAAAGGGCTCTCTAGAAATCACTTGTTTCATTAAAAAGCTTTTATATGATAGCAAGGGCGAAAACAATAAAATGCAACCATATCTATGTCATAAATTAATTACTTCTTTGGAATACAACAGAGTCTAGGGAAATAAAATGTCTGGCAAGAATAATTTCTCATTGTCCAGAAAGGAAACAATTGTGGGAAAGGAAGCGCAAATTTTGATCAAGGTGCCCTTGCAACAGAAATTTTCAATTTTACTTATTGTGGTTTTATTGTTTTCTAAATAATCTGGTCATCCTAGTCTTTAATTGTGTATAAAACCTGCCCGTTTTTCTGTTGTGACAAATAGAGATCTTCCTTCCTCCAAAAAAGCATGAAAATATTTAATGTCATTTTACGTCAAATGAAAGGAAGTATTTTCATCATTTACAGCTCTAGGGAGCTATTGTGAAATTCTAGATTCTAGTAAGCAGACAATTCAAGCAACTTCATCTTTCTTGTAACAGGAAGATAAAGATTTAAACAAAATAAATGCAGAAGTTTTAAAACAGTACAGAGCTTAAAGTTTCATAGGTAAATCACAAGGGATTAAATACAGGATGTTAAGCTTCTAAAAGTGAAGATAATTTTCATATGTTGAATATATAGGACTTTTTATTTTAACTGCATTGAATATACTTTCATGCTCTGTGTACAGCTTTGGCCAATTGACATGTAGTTTTGATGACTTCATTTACTTAAGTTTTTCTTAACAGATGTTTCTATGGTAATCATGGTTCTATGGGGTTTATGTCATGCAAGTGAACCACTGATTGCCCAGTGAACTGGGATATGAACTATATGCTTTCTGCACCTGAAAAACCATTCTTCTTATATGATCTATGCAACCATACCTTTTGATTATTATGTGTGCATATACATTTTTACATGGCACAGTTTAGATGCAAGATCACTGATTTTCTTGTGAGGGAACGGGATGAATTCATTGTAGTTTATGATCTGAACTGAGGAGGATTTTTCTTTTCCTCTGTTCAATTTAACATTTCAGACTTGTTAAAAATACAGTTCATGTATGAGTTTCAAGACTCTCTTGCTGTATAATAGTGGTACAGCACTGCAGCTTGATGGAATGAAAACTAGGCACCACTTTATTATCTAATGACAACTACTGTAAAACTTGATGTAATTTCTTTAATTGCTTAAAGTATAATAGTCTGTTGTAGCTAACCACCTCTCTAATACTTACCCTCTTTTTATCTATCCTCATCTTTTGTGTTAGATGAGGTATTTTGCTTCCCTTGCTAAATTTCTGACTGACATTTCCTGTGTGTTTTCTCTACCCCCTTTTTTTTTTTTTTTTTTTCCTTCACAGCATTTCTGCTTCACTTTCTCTATACCCATTCACCCAGAGCTTTTGTCCTACTCTGGCTTGGTTTAAAAAAAAAAAAAAAAAAAAAAAAAAGCACTCAACAAAAAACCCCACCTTTCTTCCTGTATTACATATTAGAGTTTTCCCAAAGGTATTTTGCTTCTCTCCTATGGTTCCTTAGTTATCATTTTCTGATTTAACCAAAATTAAATCTTACCATTTCTTTGCGATCTACAGTGGACCTGATTGAAGAGTGTAGTGGAAAATTGCAATCATCTTGCTGGGAAAAATAAAGACAGTTGCTCTCCAATTTTTATTGGATCTATTCTAGCAATAAAACTGGCAAAGCTTGAAGTATATGAGGAATCTTAAATGTTTTGTTATACTCCATTTGTACATGTTAGCATTTCTTTGTTGATTTTACTTTATACTATCCTTGACTACAAGAATCACAGACATTAGTGATCAAGGGCACAGATTAGGTCATCTGATCTATTTTTGTCCTGGCACTGTTTTTTTAACCACACTGTATTTGAATAATTTGTCCAGTCTACTTTTACATGACCCTTTTCCAGTTATTCTTAAGATTTACAGTTATTTCTGTTGATATTCATCCAGCATTTTACTGCACTCAGTTTCACCCAAGTACCTCTACTCAATGTACCTTCAGATTACGCTAAAAATGCTTTTCTGTTCTTCAGGCAAATTCTTGACCACTGAAATGCATAGGCCACTTGCTCTGAAGACAATGTATGTTAAAGGATTCATCTGGCTCTTAATATTTACGGTAACGGTAATTCCCCTACCTTCCTTCTCGTTCTTGAATTTGTAAAGACTTTATGGGAAGTTTCAAATGAAATCGGCTATGTGTCTTGGTGTCTCTAGTTCAGGTATTATAATAAACACCTTCTCAGAACCTGCTTCCTAGGAGAATATCCGTAGCTTAGAGAAAACACCTGAAACTTGATGTAAAATGCATGGAGAGGGGTAAATACTACAGAAAGGCATATAAGAGAACCTGCATACTGCTGCTTAGAGCTAGTTAATAGGGAACGCTGAATGCGAAGCTGTAACTATAATTTCTCCCATCATCTAATCTATGGTTTCTCAGCTCCTGGCATGTGCTTCTAGCCACTCAACAAATACCATCTCAAATTCTCTCTTTGAGGAACGAAGACACTCTTCTATTCTAAAGTATAACCCATAAAAAATCACCAACAATTAAAAACAAACAAAAAACCCCAAACCAAAGCAAAACCAAAAACCAAACAAAAAACCCCATAACTGATCATCTTTTAAAACTGCTTGTGCTGAGTAGACAGGAACACCAGGCTTATAACAGTAGCTCCTACGTCCAAGGAGAAAGCTCTAAGCACTGCTCACAAACTTTCCTCCTTTGGAAGCGCACCAAGGTGTTTACAATCTTGAATTATTTGTGGTCCAATAAGAAAAAAAAAAAAAAAAACAAAACCAGAGGATAGGTACCCTCTTAGTGAACTATATCAATTATTTATGAAGTATTTTCTCCTTAGTTTTAATGAAAACTGGTATTTTCAAATAATCCCATGACTGCAGAATCTGAACCAAAGGAAAAAACAATGTTGTTAATAGTAATTAAAAAAGATTAAAGTTGGCAGTACTCACATGTAGGGCAAGGACTTAAATGGATTTGACAAAATTAAATTAAGCCTCTCAATGCTCATGAGGATCAAATAGTCTGTTCTTACAGAATGGAAAAGAGAGATTTGGGAAGGTTTCAGCAATGTTCACAAAACAAAATAGACTTAAAACTGAAAAAGAATTCAGTAGTGCTCATAGCATTCTGCTTTTCTGCCCACTCTGTGCTTTCCCACATTTCTGATATTTATATTCAACATAAACTCAAAAAACCTTCATATAGTTCTAAACTTTCATATAAGCCTCTATCTTTTTGACACATTCTCTGTTCTCTTTTTATCTTGGATATTCAGCATATTCTAATAGCTTCTTGTAAAGTTTGCAATTGTATAATTCAACCTCTTTTTTTTTTTTTGTTGCAAAGTAGGTAGTTTTACAATACTGATATCAACCTGCTTAATTTTTATTTATTGTTTTCTAAATCAGTCAATAACAGACAATTGTGTGTAATAGACTTTTCTGTTATTTTCTGAGTTTCACTCAGTGGGACACCTTCCCTATGAGGACAGGCTGAGAGGTGGGGCTGCTCAACCTGGAGAAGAAAATACTCCAGGGAGACCTCATAGCAATCCTCCCCCTAAAGGGGACCTACAGGAGAGATGGGGAGGCACTCTTTATGAGGGAGTGTAGAGATAGGACAAGGGATAATGGTTTCAAGCTGAAAGAGGGTAGATTTAGATTAGATGTTAGGAAGCAATTTTTCACTCTGAGGGTGGTGAGACACTGGAACAGGTTTCCCGGGGAAGCTGTGGATGCCCCATCCCTGGAGGTGTTCAAGGCCAGGCTGGATGAGGCTCTGAGCAAGCTGGTCTAGTGGAAGGTGTCCCTGCCCCTGGCAGGGGGGTGGAACTAGATGATCTTTAAAGTCCCTTTCAAATGAAACCAATCTACGATTCTTACATATCCATGTAGCAGGTTCATTGCTTCTCCCTTGCTGAAGAGGTATTCAGATGCTTAGTCAGAGTAATTGAGCAGTTCTTGTAGAGAAACCTGAGCTGTTCAAAGAAATGTTATCAAGGATGAGAATCTCATCTGATGTTTTTCCACCTCTTCATAGATTTTTTTTTCTTCAAGCCAGGCTCATATTCTACTTGATGTGCTGAAGTTTCTTGCTGCAAATCTAATTTGCCTTCAAATATTTGGCACTGCTTCAAGGAAAATGATCAAGCTCACCTTGATCCCTTAGTTTTGAAGTTGCTTGGCTTGCTCTTTGTCCCACAGTTTTGGGTCAAGATTTTCTTCCCAAGGTGATTTTCAGTTCATGTTCTCTGTTTTCACTAGCTGAGTTGCAAATTTGTAGTGTGTCTGTCAATTTGGGTTTTTTTCATGTCAGGCCCTTTACCGTTGAATGTTCACCAGCATTAAAAAAAGGGAAAACATGAAGAAGATATTTTCAAGTGTACAATAAAAAGATGAGTTATAAAGTAAATTGTCTTTTTTTTTTTTCAGTTTCTGTGCTCCGAATTAGTACATGAACTATTTTAATCTACAGCTGTGAGAAATGGCACCTTCAGGAGAAGACCTTCTGTCACTGACATCTTACGTAGCAGGAATCTAAGGAAAACAGAATGGCCTGTTGGTTTTCTTTTCCTTTCTGTCACTGCATAAAAGAGCATATGGGGCTTGGAGTGCTAATGAGGCTATATATGCATATATATATATATTTATATATATAAAATAGTGCTGTACCTTCAGCACTATTCTCTACTGTGTGCATTATCTTGACCAACCCATGGGCACTGAACAGAAAGCTCCACACTTTGAGTCTCCTCAGCTTGAACTAAAGAGCCAGGATCTCTCAGAAGACAAATCATATCTAGTGCAGATCAAGCATAAAGGAAGATTAAAACTGCTGTTGCCAAGGGGAATATGCTTATATACAGCCAGTACAGCCAGTAATCTGCATGGACATAGTAACTTCTCCTTAACAAATGGCTCCTCCTGCTTCCCTCTGTTTCCCACTGCCATGTGCAAAGTGGCCCAGTATTGCTTCTTCATGAGGAAGGCAAACTTCACTTGCCAGGCTTGTAATTCTGATAACCCTTGATTAGGGATTTTGCAGCTCATATTTTCATATTGTAAATCATCAGCTTAATAGGACAATATTTCTGTGTAAAATTATTTTCTTTCTATTACAGGCAGTCTTTCTTTTTAGTGTATTATGGCTTTCTAGAGGACATTTTTTTTCTCCATTGAATATAAAAAAATGTATTCAAAAGGAGTCTAGTAAAAATAACCTGTAATTTCAACAAACTAAATTTAGAAAATAAGAATATTGTCCAATAACCTTTCTTCTGTTGTAGCAGTAATGATTACCCTTACTTCACACAGAAAATTTTAACAAAACTTTTTCTTTTCATAGAAGGAGAAAGAAGGTCAAATGCAGTTGCAGAGGACTTTGCAAAAAAGAGAGCAAGGGGAAATACGGGTTCCATTGGAAACTGTAGACAGGACTGGAGTATGACATTTTTGCCCATCCTTTGTCAGATTGCTCGGAAAGAATGCAATATTGAATTTGAATAATTCACTTTAAGATAAGAAGGAAGTTTCATTCAAGATACTAAATAACTTCAAACAGTTATCTTTATTTTGTGATAAAATTAAGTCCCCTGTAATGTATTTAGTGCAATGATTCTGTACTATTTGTTAGCTGACACATGAGAATACAAGTTTCTCTTTACAAATGAGCTGGTGTAGGTTGATTTGATTTGGTTTTGTTTTGTTTAGTTTTGTTTCTGTTTTGGATTTATTAGAATGGCAATTTAATGCTGATCCTGCATAATTTGTATAATAAATGTACAATGTGGATCACAAGGGGATCATTTAATATAGTCTAAACACAATATCATCCATAAAAAAGAGACTTAATATTTAAAAATATTGAGTACTCTTTTTTTTTTCTCCCCTCTCTTTTTTGAGGGGGCATTGTATTTTCGAGACAAATATTTTTTGGAAACTGGGATAAAATCACGTGTTAAACTAGAATTATAATTCATCCTATGCAATTTTTCTCATAATCCTTTAAAAAACCCAGTTAAAATGTGATTTATTTTTCCTTATTTGTAACTGATAATTTTTTGCTGATGGGCTGTGCTGCCAAGTGAGATATTTCCAAAAGTACTTTGCTGATATATAGTTGACTATTTGACCATTGGTTCACATAGCTGTGGAGCCGTGAGTATAACTTGCAGCACCCTTTTTTTTATATTATTCTCTTGCAATTTTGTAGCATTCTGGAATGTCTTTTCCCCGAAGAATTGCCAAGAAAGAGCACAGCAATAAGGGTCATCTGTGAATGTAATGAAAAGTCTCATGGGAATCATTCTATACATACAATGTCAGTGGAGGCGTGAGCTTTGCTATGACTTTATTCCAGGCTTGCAGAGTTCTGATTCCTGGTGTATGACCCTTTTTATGGGCCATAGTTCAAGTCATGTCAATTGTTTTGCCTAAGACTCTTCTTTACTCTCTCTGTACATCTACAGTTTACTATAACATCTTAATTCTAAATTGGAAGGCAAAAGCTAAGAAGGTCATTCTGCAGGTGTCTGGATGTTATTCTTCATTATGAGGGTGGTGAGACACTGGAACAGGTTGCCCAGAGAAGCTGTGGATGCCCCATCCCTGGGGATGTTCAAGGCCAGGCTGGATGAGGCTTTGAGCAACCTGGGCTAGTGGAGGGTGTCCCTGATCTTGGTAGGTGGGTTGGAACTAGATGATCTTTAAGGTCCCTTACAACCCAAACCATTCTATAATTCCATGATTCTCTTAAAATATTTTTCAGTTTAAAAAGCTATATGAAGGGTTTTTTAAAGAAAGAAAATAGTACCATTGCCGTTGAGATTTCTCATCCAATTTCATAATTTTTTAATCATAAGAAATTTGCAGAAAACTACAAAATCATGTACGTATTCATTGTATTATGCTTTACTTTCTATTTGTTGATTTTCTCATTTTATTCCAAGACATGACATTCCCAAGTAATTTATTATATGTCTTCCATATTTTGGTATCACTAGGTTATTTAATGCGACTTATCAGGATTTGATACGATCTGTTATTGACATAAAATGTTATATATTTTTCTCATACTACTTTTTAAAAATTTTTTAGGGACTTTAAGTACCTCTGATTTAAACAGACTTTCTAGATCAAAATATCTCCTTCTGCTGTAATGAAACATTGTGATATTTCCACCTGAACAGAAGATAACCTCCGAAATACTAGAGAGGGAAGAAAATGTTTTCAGTACACTAGATAAATGATTCAAAAGTAGCACAGTTCACCATTCTTGTTTGTTTAGATTGCACTCAATTTGGAACAAGAATTGTTTAGTATTAATGAATATTAAGACCCTTAATGCATTTAGACATTCATGGTTACTTTGCCTGTAAAACATTTGCAATAATATTTGCATCAGATTAATACAGGTTTTCAGGTTTGGGGGATTTTCATCTTATTTTTTTCTTTTATTTTTTTTCCCTACTATATTTATTTACCTAGCTGGTGGTCTTACTCTTACCATCATTCCAGGAATGCAAAATACCCTAAAGGCAAGACAACACTTTACCCTTGAAATGGAAATACTTTTAAAAAAAAAAAAAATACTTTATTTTAATTATTCAATAACTCTCCTCAAAATCTTACTTTCATGTTACAGATGTGAGCATACTGACTTTGCAGGTCTGAAGCCCTGTAGGGTACTATTAAGGGCCTCACAGGACCCCCTTTTTAAAAGGAATTCACCAGAATTTATAAGAATGCAGAGTGATGTCTCCTAGATTTCTGCTCTCTCTTGAACTCAACTCAAAGAGACAACTTCTCAGATACTCCTGAGGAGTGGCTTTGTCCTTTGAACTGTCCCAGACCAAATGTAAATTACTCAAAGAATAATTATCCTCTTTGGTAGGATGCCTTCACTGAGGCACTCTAATATGTAACACAAATCAGACCCTGTGTTGTGTTGTCATTACATGTACTTTTGCTATGACAAAAAAATAAACAGTTTCAGAAAAACGTATTCAATGGTTGCTTGTTTGTGAACTCACAATTCTTTTTTCTCAACCTTAGCTGTGAGGAAATATTTTCATTTAAACAGAAAATTATATTTTAAAATTTCTATGAAGACTAGCTTCCCTGGAATGAGATTCTGACACATTCACTTTTTATTCCTCTCCATGGATGGAGGAGGTCACTTGGATTCAGAATCTTTACTTTGGGACCTACCTAGTTTAGATAATTTTGTTTTAGGTAGCTAGGTAAACTTTGTAGTATGCAATGTCGAAATTGAGCAGCCATCTGGATAAAGTTTCTGTATTTTGGGTGATCTTTAAAGTGGTATTGTCAAGAAAAAAATCCAAAGACTCTTTATATTAGAAACTAACATAGAAGTGAAGGCTGAACAGAATGTAGGTTAAATCATATTCAATGGAAAAAAAAAATTATGGCTATTGAGATCATAGCTTGGTCATACTGCAGAGTATACCAACTATGTAAACACATTAGGAGCAATCTACGTTATAGGCTGAAGTATTCTTAAATATATTATTTGTTTATGTATGTTCAGAAACTCCAACCAGTAAATGTTTAGGTGAGACAAAATGGAGAATCCGACATTTCATTCTGAACAGGCAATGCTGGAAGAAAAAAAGTAACTTTAGAAGCAGTGAAATTAGAAAAAAAAAAAATAACATAGACTGTTGCTGGGTGAGAAAGAGTTGATAGCCTGACTAAATCCTTAGAAAATTTTCCAATATAAAGTTCAGTCTATGTTTGAATCCACTCTCCTTTTGTTTGAAAGTACATTGGATTTTTGGGGAACATGTGTTGATGTACAGAAAAAAGATAGAGGCTAGCTAACTGTTGTATTTCGGCATAATATTGTCAGACAGACAGTTTTTGCAAGTGATAGATAACACTGGGCCTCACTCTCCACTAAAATTTTGTCAGTGTTTGAGAAGTGAATACAAAATGACATTTTGCACAAAGACTTTTGGAGTGATAAATAACAAGGACAGAAAAATCAGAGGTGGTAGTCAGGCAGGTTTGGTAACTTAAGGCTATCCAAACATGGTGCTTAAAAACAGCCATGCACAAAATCTAGGAACAAATAGTGTGGTCCACTGACACTGGCTCACATACTAAAATATAGTGACTCTGAAATAGCTTAAATGTGAAAAAAAAACCACAAATTGAACTGGAAAAGACTTTCCCATTGCGAAGTAATGAAAAACTGAATGTCTAAACAGTTGTTGTGGTTTAACCCTGGTAGGTAGTGAAGTACGACTCAGCTGCTCTTTCACTCCCTACAAGTGGGATGGGGCAGACAACCAGAAAGGTAAAAGTGCAAAAACTCATGGGCTGAGTTAAAGACAGTTTAATAATTAACGCTAAGGCTGCATGAGTAAGAAAAGCACAGTGAGGACTTCATTCACTACTTCACATTGTCAGGGAGGTGTTCAGCCATCTCCAACCAAACTCTGAATGTTCCCCTGAACTTCCTCCTTCTTTACCACAGTTTTATTGCTGAAAATGACATCATATGTTATGAGATAACCCTCTGGTCAGCTGGGGTCAGCTCTCCAAGCACTCTAAGCATTGCTCAGCAATAATGGGTGTGTTATCAACACTGTTCTGGTCACAAATCCAAGACATAGCACCGTACATTCTACTATGAAGAAAATTAAGTCCATCCCAGCCGAAAACAGTACAACAGTTAACATACAAAAGACACACAAGAGGTACTCAGAGGAGCTCACTCTCTTTGCCTTCAAAAAAGGACTGGGAGCTAATGTCACAGCAGTGCATAGGTACCTTCACAAAGGGAAAGATTTTAGTCTATTGGAGAGAGTATCGAGTCACAAAGCCTTTTCCTAATGAATGAGGTGTAATTAAAGGAGTATGTTGTTGCATTTTCATATTCATTTAAACAAATTCACTACTTTCCTTTCATATTCTTCAGCTTAGCATTCTAAGGACTACGAGTTACTAAAAAATAATTCTATTCTCAAGGAGTTTCATAGCTCCATGTTTTATTATAAGAAGGATAAAATAGAAAATACTAGTCTGTGAAAACGGTAAAGACCCTCTGCCACTGTACTGAGAACTCCTTTCTATTTCAATTTTTTTTATGGCTTGCTTCACAAGTTTTCTTTTGCTAAATCACTAGTGTCCTTACTCTTCAAGGTCCCCTTTAGAAAGCATAATTTTCTGTCTTTTCAGGGAGCAATGGCAACAGCTATTATTGGCATTCATCGTTACATGCTGAGTTTTATGGCAGGAAGTCAGATCTTCTCTGCAACTTTCTCTGTTGGCCCAATTGAACAAAGTTTTACTGCTGAAGTTAACACTAAGTTAAATAAGTTTGTATGCTGTAGAAATGCACTTACAAGACTATTACCATTTCATTTTCTTTTTTTTTTTTTCCCAATCTAAAAATATTTATTTCTAAAAATATCTAGCTGGAGAAAAATAAACAAAGAAAAAATTAATTGTCTATGTTTAGGTAAAAAATAATTTCAAAAGTAAATTCTTTAAAAATAACAAAAAGATAAAATCCCACACTATAGTATGTGAGATGGCCTTTTGCACGTACAAAGAAGTCCTGTAGCAATTTAATTTATCAGTGTAAAACCACCATCAAAAATAAAATAGCAAGATACAGCCATTTTAGGACAATATTAAGGAAAAGTAATTCTCATTTCAGATAGCTCTTCCTTAGAAGCTTGCTGCACACAAAGAATACAAAATGCAGATTAAAACCAGGTACACTGAAACATGACCTCATACTAGAGTTCATGAAGAAAATTTATACAAAACTCTATTTATAAACACCCACATTCCAGCTACATTTTCTTATGGTTGCATTCAAGTGAGTTCTCATTCCAGAGCCCTGTTTAATTCCATTATGTGGGGGTTTATTTTCTTGACAGACATAATAGTCAATTAATGCTAACACATGCTAAGTCCTGTAACATCTTCTACTCTGATATCCAACTGAAAGTACCTTTGATAGTGTCAGCAGTTCACATTCTAAATTTAGACAAAATAATTATCTGAAGAATGGTAGGTTTTTATGCATATCAGTAGCCATTCATACAGTGGGATCTGCTATGGTCCATTGTGTTTGTAATCCCTGGATTACATTCTGAGTACGCCTTGACACGAGCGACAGTAACAGCTCCATTATGGCCTATCCCAAATAACCATGAATTTCAAAACATTCTCCTTTGCATTTCTGTGAGCTTCTATTGCCTGTTCATTTGTATAAATATTTGTAAATAAAAATACAAATGAAATATAGACACAAAATGGTCCTAAATGATAGGAAGGAATGTCAGGTGTGAACCCTTGCTCTAATTATGCTGTTTAAGGTTCTAGTACCGAAGCATCTGTCACTTCATCCTAGTCTGAGGCTAATACAATCACTTTATTAAAAGAAAATAAATTGAAAATCCAAAGGGATGAATGCTCTTTTTAACAGAAGAAAAGAGCAACAACAAGCAGCAGTTAAATGAGTCAAACCTTTAATGAGGATTCAGTCTCTTACACATATGAGTGATCATTTTCATTACAGTAAAATACATATAATAGGTTAATTCATATAAAACTAGGAATATCTGACTACACCTGCTAGTTGTAGCTTAAATTTTTCTCTATTTATTGAAACACCCCACATTTTATCCTGATGTTTACAACTCTCAAGATGATAATCTGCTGCTAACTGTCCTATATATAAAACAAATATCGTAATACAATTATTTTCAATAGTGATTTTTCTTTTTTCTTAGAACAAGATGATTCTGAAGCCTCTGATAACTACCAGTGAACAGCTTGAACAACAGTTTTGCCAGGGGCACTGTGTTCTCCAACAGTGACTGATGGCAAAACCCACCTTTGTCAGCTTCTGACCTAATACATTGATGTAAAACAAGTGTAGAACCCTAACAAGTCATGAAACTTGATGCTGTCTCCAGATCCCCTAGTAACCATATTAACCCCAAGAACGACCTAAGAGAAAGGACAATTTATTTTTCAGTTGAGTCAGAACGTAATATAAAATATTTCTATCATATTGTTCATCTGTTCAAGAATGGCGCTATGGCAGACAATGAAGAATTATTATTAGGATTTTTTTTTTTTACAATTTATATATCTAAAAGATAGATTGACTCTGCTTCAGTTAGGAAACTATACAGATTTTTCTGCAATTTCAAATGTCTAGAAGCTTTATTTTTCCACATCCACAAGTATATAATGGATCTAGAAATAATCAGAGACCTGAGAAAATTTGGTGTATTCTGTTCAGGCTGAAAGGCAGCCTTTTAGTCATGCAATTTCCTCTGTAAACCATTGGCACTTGTCACTTCTTTTCTAGTGTAAAGAAAGGTTACTCGATAAAGGGGTTGCACAAACATATTCTAGCATCACTTCTTCAAGAAAACTTAATCTAAATTTTTGGAGTTTTACTGTCTTCAACCAAATATATGTGTTGTGTCTGATTACCAAAGTCACATAGTACTATCGCTGCTTGCTCATTAGAAGACTGCCAAATTCAAGCTATCAAAGTGATTACCTAAATTCCCCTGCATAGATTAATCTGCATGAGCATTCCCTCCCCCCCACCCTTTTTTTTTTTTTTTCTGTAGGGAATTTGAGCCAAATGTACATATAAACAAAATGAACATAATTGTATATATGTTAAACGCAATTTGTCATTTTTATTAAAATAAATAATCCCTTTATTTACTCGTTTGATGACCTGTTCCAATAATCAAAGAGTGAGTGCTAACTTCATATATTCCATAGCTGGCAGATGTCCTTCCATTTATTTTGAACTCCAATATATACTTCTTCAAGTCAGTCTTAGTTTCTTCTAAAATGTAAAAAAAATAAAATTGCCTTAGAGACCATAGCCATGTATCTAATCAAGTATAATTTTGTAAACTAAGAACTGGAGATTGATTGCATTCACAGTGCAGCTAAGATGGAGGCCAAAGTATTGAAGCATTAGCCTGAAGGAATTATTCAGTTGTTGTTTTAGTTTTCTTGAGTTATACAGCTGAACTTTATTTGTGTCCCAAGTGTGTTTGTGGATATGTTAAGCTATTTTCCCCACTGGAAAAAATACATGACCTCTGAAATTGTGATGCTTTCTCACTAGAATTCATAGATCGTGGATTTCAAAGCTTTCATCTAATGTGCAGTTCATTTGAAACTGAAAAGCCTTGGTATTTCAATGTATTATTTTCCATCCTAAAATGTTTCGGGTATAATAGGTTCCCCATCTGTGAATCAGCATGCGCTTAGATTTGTTATCTTTAAATCCTCTGACAATGCGTGTGATACATGACAATACACGCAAAATATTCCAAAACTTGTATGTGTTCTTTGTTCTAAAGAAAAAGCAAACTTGTAAATTGTTCAGTAAATAGACACAGAGTAGAAGGATATTCATGTTACAACCAACAGAAATGGAAAAGATGGCATATGTTGCTACGAGCTACTTCTAAGTTCCAAACATTTGCCCATCCCAGGTGTGAACTAACATTTACATCTAAATTTTAGGTTGTGTCAGTGCTACAGGGTAGGGATCCTTTTAGCACAGTAACGTTCCCCTGCTTGAAAATTTTGTAAACAAACTTAATCTTTCCTTTTTGAAGATTACTGGGAAAAAAAAGATTTTCCTTTGTAACAAAGGTGTCATTTTAACAGGTTTTAACTGTAAGTATTACAAGGAATCCACATGGATCAAATAAACTATTATTCCTTTTTGAGATCCTCAGTGTGCAATACACATCAGATTCTAGTGTTCCTAAGTGAAAGAAAATAAAAGTTATATCATAAAAAAATATAGTCTTAGAAGGACTAGGGGTAGTGCAGATGGTATAACATGCATGCAAAGGAAAAATCCTTATAAACTTATACATTATGTTTTCATTTTGTGATCAGATGACATCTTAATCCTGTTCATTGGTGTGCAAACTCGAACTACTTGCTCAAAATACATATTTTAGATAAAATTCTTTGACTGATGTATGTATCTGTCTGCCTGCTAAAAACAAACAACCTTTGCTGTTTTTCTGAACCTGTAAATTAAAGAATACTGCTTTCAAAGTTAAGGTCTGAGGCTTTATATGAAGTAGCTTTACAATACAAAAACACATTTCTAGTCTCCTTTCGCTTTTAGGGCTCTAGATTTCATTACCAATTAAAAATTGGAAAGTTCCTAGGCTTAGCCCTGATTATGCTACAAAGGTTATCTGTAAATTTTTCTACCATTCAGGGACTGTTGTGTGTAGATATATATGTAAAAAGTTGTATTTTTATGTTACTAGATATATTTAAAAGACACACTTAGAATGTGTAATTATGTGTCCATCAGTCTTAAGGAATCAAGGCCAAGCTGAAATACAGCACTCTCTCCTTTTAACTTGTTTTATGCTCTGCTCTTTAAGTGACCATTGCCCCTTGTAAGCAAATCATGTAAGATTTCTACTGGAAAAAAAAAGAAAAAAGAACTTCTGACAAACATGACAGACATGACAAACACGATAAAATCTTTAAAATCAAACCAAGCAAAGAAAAGAAATAATAAATAGTCCAGTGCTGAGTTTGTGTGGTTGAACAAAATGTATTAGAAACAACATTCAAAACATGTTGTATTTAATTAATTGGCCTCATGTCTCCAAGAGACTGGGCTGATTCAGTTGAGTTAATTTTCAAATTAGACCAGTATACCACTACCCAGGTGCATACAAACTGATAAAACTGTTCATAACAGATTCAACATAATGCAAAACTTTCTTGAGAGGCTCCGTATCTGTTAAAACAAACAAACAAACAAACAAACAAACAAACAAACAAACAAACAAACCACAACAAACATCCCAAACCGTCAGAATGAAAATATTTGCTTCTATGATAATCACATATCATAATAGAAAAGTACTCAGAAAAAACTCAACAAATACTTAAAACAGCAAAAAGAAGACTAGGGAAAATGTGAGCTTCCTGCTTAAAAGGTCAGGGAAACTGATGGCAAATGGCACAGAAAAGGTTGACATTCTCAGTACCTCTGACCATCTTTGTGGCTCTCCTCTGGAGTCGCTCCAACAGGTCCAGGTCTTTTTTATGTTGGGGGCCCCACATCCGAACACAGTACTGCAGGTGGGGTCTCATAAGAGTAGAACAGAGGGGGAGAATCACCTCCTTTGACCTGCTCCTAATGTTTCTTTTGATGCAGCCCAGGATACTGTTGGCTTTCTGGGCTGCAAGCGCACACTGCCGGCTCATGTTCAGCTTCTCATCAACCAACGCCCCAAAGTCCTTCTCCTCAGGGCTGCTCTCAATCCATTCTCCACCCAGCCTGTATTTGTGCTTGGGATTGCCCTGACCCATGTGCAGGACCTTGCACTTGGCCTGAATTTCGTGATGTTGTCATTGGCCCACCTCTCAAGCCTGTCAAAGTCCCTCTGGATGGCATCCCTTCCCTCCAGCGTGTCACCACACCACACAGCTTGGTGTTGTTGCAAACTTGCTGAGGGTGCACTCAATCCCACTGTCCATGTCTCCAACAAAGATGTTAAACAACACTCGTCCCAGTACTGACCCCTGTGGAACACCACTTGTCACCAGTCTCCATTCAGACATAGAGTCATTAACCACAACTCTTTGCGTGTGACCATCCAGCCAATTCCTTATCCAGCGAGTGGTCCTTCTGTCAAAGCCATGTCTCTCCAATTTAGAGACAAGGATGCCATATGGGACAGTGCCAAAGGCTTTACATAAGTCAAGGTAGATGATGACAGTTGCACTTCCCTTATCCACCAGTGCTGTGGTCCAGTCATAGAAGGCTACCAAATCTGTCAGGAATGATTTGCCCTTGATGAAGCCATGCTGGTTGTCACCAATCACCTGCTTCTTTTCCATGTGCCTTAATATAGATTCCAGGAGGATTTGCTCCATGATCTTGCCAGGCGCAGAGGTGAGACTGACTGGCCTGTAGTATCCTGAGTCTTCCTTATTTTCCTTTTTAAAATTGGGGGTTATGTTTCTCCTTTTTCAGTCTGTAGAAACTTCACCAGAGTGCCCCAGCTTCTCAAATATGATCAACAGTGGTTTGGCAACTTCATCCGCCAGTTCCCTCAGGACCCTCAGATGCATCTCATCAGGTCCCATGGACTTGTGCACCTTCAGGTTCTTTAGATGGTCTTGAACCTGATCTTCTCTTACAGCTGGCTGTTCTTCCTTCTCCCAGTCACTGCCTTTGCCTTCTGCAACTTGGGCAGTGTGGTTTGAGTTTTTGCCAGTGAAGACTGAGGTAAAGAACTTGTTAAGTACCTCAGCCTTCTCAGTATCCTGTGTAGCGAGGTCTCCCATTTCCTTTCAGAGGGGGTCCACATTTTCCTTAGTCCAATGAAGTGACAGCCTTGGTGGATGAGGGGAGAGCAGTGCATGTTGATTATTTTGGCTTTAGTAAGCCTTTTGACACTGTCTGCCGTAATATCCTCATAGACAAGCTGACAAAGTACAAGTTAAATAAGTGCGCACTGAGTTGAACAGAAAACTGGCTGAACAGCTGAGCCCAGAGTGTAGTGATCAGTGACATAAAGTCACTCAGAAGCCAGTGACTAGTGGTGTACCCAGACATCGATACTGGGACCAGTATTGGTTAACGTCTCTATTCATGACCTGGATGTTGGGACAGCGTACATCCTCACCACAGTCACAAATGTTGCAAAACTGGGAGGAGTGGCTCTTATATCAGAAATGTGTAATGGTTCAAAAGAACTTCAACAGACTAGAGAACTGGTATGAGATGAGTCTCATTAAACTCAACAGGTGGAAATGCAAAGTCCTGCACGTGGGGAGGAGTAATCCTAAGTACCAGTAAACGCTGGGGCCCAAGGGAAAGCAGCTTGGCAGAGAAGGCCCTGGGGGTCCTGCTGGACAGCAAACTGACCATGAGCCAGTAGTGCACCATCACAGTGAAGGCAGCCAAGAGCATCCTGCACTGTATCAGGAAGACTATTGCCAGCTGGTCTAGCAGGGTGATCCCCTCTTCTCAGCCCTGTCGAGGTGACATCTGGAGTGCTATGTCTAGTTTTGGATAGTCCAGTACAAGAAAGATACGGACTGACTGGAGTTCAGTGAAGGGCCACAAAGATTAGTGGACTGGAGCACCTGTCATATGAGGAAAAGCTGAGAGAGCTGGGACTGTTCAGTCTACATAAGAGAAAGCTCAGGAGGGTTTTATCAGTATGTATAAACGTCTGATGGGAGGAAAGGAAGAAGACAGCACCTAGTGACAGGACAAGTGGCAATGGCCACAAATGGAAAGTCATTAAATTCTATCTGAACACAATAAACCACTTTTTTTTTCCTCTGAAAGTGGTTACACATTGACACCAATCGCCTAGAGATGTTGTGAAGTCTCTGTGGAGAATTCACTGTGTGATTGGACATGGACCTGAGCAACTTGATGTAACTGACCCTGCTTTGATCACCTGTAGAAGTCCCTACCAACACAAAAGAGTCTGTGGTTCCATTAAAAAAAAAAAAAGTCTGTGACTGACATGTGTTATGGAATTATCTGTGGTTATAATCGTTAGTACAGTACAATAGGAGTGGATCTAAGAGAGCAAAACAAACAATTGGTGTTGGGGACCATATACGTCAGGGTGGGGTGGGCTAGCTCTAGTCTGATTCTGTGTCCTGAACACATTAATGACTAGAATGCTAGTTGATCTCTTGGGGTGCTTCGTCACTATATTTCACTTATATGAGAGGAATTTGCTTCACGTTGTCCAAAACCATTGCATGACACAAAGCAATGATCAGTAACCAAAAACAACTTAAGTGGTTTGCTTCAGAAGTGCTTTCCTGATCAGGACTAAAATACTAGTGCCTCGATACTGTGGAACAAATACTGAGTTGGGACTATTTCTTTGTTAAAGTCAAATTGAGACTCTGAGCCTGCTGTTCACCAGATGAAGGAGCTGTGAATGCAACATGTATGAGATTCAGTATAGGTACATTTGGTGTGTGTAGGACAGCATGAACGAACAGGTCTGAACAGTTCACGTTTTGTTTTGGTAGGATATCTCATAAGTATCTGAGGTAATTCCCTTCCTTACCACAGGTTTATCTTTGTTATTCAGTAACTCAGACTATCTGTGTCTTAACCACGCTATAAAACTGAAGAGCTGAAGGGGACAGAACCTTCTCACATATAATCTCTAACAGTAGAATTTGGGGCAAAATGGCACAGTATCACTAAGACCCTGAGGGCTAATATATCAGTAGGTTTTCTTGATGACAGGAAATAAAAGTGGTGGCATAATAAATTTGCCCAAAGGAGTTTACAGTTTAAAGTCTCTTTCCTGCAAGGACCTCTACATATGAAGAGGCATCAGATGCAGAGTGCAGCTTGTAGGATCAAAGTTTAATAGTCAAAAAGAAAAGGAAGAAAACACTAAGAAGCCTGGAGAAAATGTCGTTAATTTTCGTTATTTAAACATTATTTAAAAGGTCAGTTTCATTAAACCATTTTCTTTTTGGTGGTCTTCTATGTAAATATTGAATATTTGAATTAAGTGTATTTGTATTTGAAAGAAAGTGCAATGTTACAGTCATTTTCACATGAGGATTGTTAAATACTTTTAAGAACCTTAAAAATGAAGGAGGCTGTTAGACAAAGTAAAGACTAAAATTATTAAAAGCAAATACCTGCATATTAGCTAAAAGTATTTTTATCTTAGTCAGATTATTCTGTTAACTTCTATTAGATCTGAAGTGGTCTGTTTCTTTTTTGTGTCAGGTGTGATAGATTTACACAAATAAAACTTTCCCCAGCCATTTTTTCAATGACTACAACAGGTGATTTAAGAAGGAATCATTGTGTTTTTTTATTGGAAAGTGATTAATTTTCCATGCTATCGTCCCAGCAACGGCTCTGATCTCCTCTGATGCTATATGATGGCTCTGTAATGTGGGCTACTAAGGGGAAAACACAAACCAGATACTATCAAACACTTTCTAAAACTATGTATCAGACTTCAGCTAGGGGAGAAGCTCATGTAGGGCTTAATCCAGCACATCAAACTGGTGTAGACATAGGATGTTGGAAAAAGAAGACTGGCAGAAATCAGTGCCAAATATAAGCTTTTGTTTTGGTGTTTAAATTTAAGATGTGCTAAACATCTTGAAAACAATTATTGGTGATTAGTTCAATCTGCTGGTTCCTGAAAGATGCAGATGGTACAGTACTAATGACAGTAATTACAGTTCAGATACTTTAAATCCACTTGCAATGTACGCACTTTAAAAACTTTAATGAATAAGCAAGATTAAAAGTGCCTGTGCAAAAATAAAACCTCTTCGTCCTATATCCTGTTTAACAGAGAACTTAGCTGAATATCCTTAGAAATTAGACACATTAAATAAGAAGTAATGTGAGATATGCATAGAATGTGCACATACAAAGAGAATGGACTCCTCAGTACAGTTTTGATTTTGCATGGAGTTTGTAATGACTACAAACACTGAACTGATGCAAGGGACAAAACATTTTTTATTGTGATTTATAACAATGTAAAAATGTTCTCATCTGTTATTCTGGGTGTTCTTATTTGAAGTAACATTTTTAAACAATATCAGCAGTATGAATGTGAAGTGGAATAAGGCTTCTGCAAAAGCGTCATGTTAAGGAGGAATGAATTACACCTCTTTTTTGGAAAGATTTCTTTCTCAAAGTGTTTTCATTCAAAAACCTTAAAAAAAAGGCCTAAGTATTCAGGCTGAAATATATTACTGGTCAGATTCAATCACAGAATAAGATGGTGCAATCATAATAAAGATGCAAAGTCAAAGTCAGCACTAATTGGATATATATAGGTATAAGATCACATGTGTACAAACAGAATTGCTGATTCAGTAATCATTTTAGTTAGTGTAAAAGATCAAAAGAAGAATTTAGCAGACTTTATGTTTGTTGTGGCACATTATGACAACGAGGTATTAAGACAAGTAGGACAGGAAAATAGTTTTAAAATTTCTGGCTATTAAAATACAGACATTTCTCGAGTGAAATACCAACAAAACCCAGAACCAAGCCAAAAGATGCTTGCTAGGGATACCTTCAAAGGAAACATAAGCTATTAACTTTAGGAGTTTACATTCATGAATAGGAATGTATTAGAACATATTTTATATATTGTCTTGTGTTTAATATGTTAGCATACAGAAAATAATAATTTAATTTAAACAATTGAAATATCACTATTTCAAAGGCATTTTTATAAGGTTATGTGTATCTTCAGCTTATGTCTTAATTCTGTATCAAAAGAAGCCATTATATTATTTATAAAGTGTCCTTTAAAGAGTAAACCACTGTTTTGTCATCTATACAGTTTTTTTCATGGGGATCTGTCCTTTGTAAGTGCTGATGGAAGTTTTAGGATGCCTACAACAATATAAATAACAGTTCAGTAAGTGTGGAGGAATCTGTTTCACCTTGAACCTTCTGTTAGTCACTTCCCAGCTGGATGCCTCATGGGTGGTTTACCTTACTGGTAATTTAGCCTCAGCAGAGAGGGCTTATTTTTGTCTACTTCACTTCAAGTTGTACTTTATCTCTGACCTCAGGTTGACTTAGTAGTTACCTTTTTTCTCCACAACAGATGGTTCTAAATTGTTGAACATATACAACTTGGCCTTTACACTATATTGTGATAAAGCATAAATGTTCCCAGTACTGATAACAAATATGGCATTCCATGGCTACAAATGTGAAAATATTTTCATGATTTCAAGCATATGCAGTGACTCAGGTTCAGCGTTTGTCCATGTGTGCAAGCTATTTAACCCTTTTTGTTCACATCCCATAGTGCATGTTCTGCTTTTCACTAAGGGAATGGGCACTGTATCTGTTTCACATACAGATTCATGGAGGTAAGGAGAGCTCTAGTGACTTGCCTGAGGCCATGCAATGACATAGAAAACACTGCTAAAAGCACTTTTGCAAATTACCTTTTTTTCTTTTATTAATGACCACTTTTAGTAGTCAGAATCTGCTCAAGTGCTTTGTAGAATTTTTAGCTACATACACTGAAGTGTGCAAGTGCATGTGTAAGGAGTTTCTGTGTGTATTTGCATTCATGCTGCTTTTGAACTTGTATGGGTTTTTTCTTGCACATATCTCTAGTAGATTTAAATCCAAAGTATGGGGAAAACATGCTTTGGCATTTTAGAGTTAGGATTGTTCTTCCCCAAAGAACCCAAACCCACAAACAAACAACAGCAGAAGAATTAATGAAGACCATAATGATAAAAATAATTTGATTTAAAATGTTAAATAGGATTTATTTCAAAGTGCATGTTAATAAAACGCATTGGTACCTCGTGCAAGGGTATAGAATATTAGTACTGACAGGGTTTTTTTTCTGTGTGTTTCACACGCTAACAATATAATATTGTTGCAAAAAAATATGTTAAGTAGACAATTCAAAGAACCAAGAATGAAGGTTTTCATACAGCTTGTGTGAGCTAGACAGAAATTATGGATCTGTGACTTAGTCCTAAAGCTACAGTAATGCTGCATTGACTGTGAAGGGTATCAGAGGAGATGTCTTTTTTTTTTTTTTTTTTTTTTCAATATTTCCAGAACCTGGTATGGTTTGATCACCTAGCCATTTATCCCCATCAACCTTTTTACCCAAAACTTCAGGAACTTCTCCTGTATCTAGAGAGCAACATGTAGCCAGCATTGAAAGACTAGCAGAATGAGAAGAAAATATACAGAAGAATTGAATCATATTTGATAGTCAAATCAAATCTGAGATTAATTATGAAAATTACATCATGTGTGCCTGAAATATATTCACACAGATTTCTGTACAAGGAGAATACATATAACATTTCAGAAATAAAGTACGTATTTTTCTCGTCCTATGCAAACTGAACTGATAGATTGCCCAGGGAAGCTGTGGATGCCCCATCCCTGGAGGGGTTCAAGGCCAGGCTGGATGAGGCTTTGAGCAACCTGATCTAGTGGAGGGTGTCCCTGCCCATGGCAGGGGGGTTGGAACTCAATGATCTTTCAGGTTCTTTCCAACCCTAACAATTCTATGATTCTATGTTTCTATGATTGATAATAATTTTAATCAGCTGGTATAGACTTGTCGTGAGTTAAAGTTAACTTAAA
>NW_010146682.1:0-8305 GCF_000699245.1 Pterocles gutturalis
GGGCCCGGCGGAGGCCCGGCCGTCGGCGTGCCCGGCGCAGTTCTCGGGCTGTCCCGCTGCCCCCGGGGCTCTTTGGGTCCTGGCCGGGGGAAAAGATCCCGGAGGCCCTCGGAGATGAGGGGGAGTAAAGCTCGATACGAGCACGGCGGGAGGAGGATTTGCGGAGGGGATTAGTTGCGCTTACTTGTGAACAGCGTGAGGGGACCGTTTTCTGTGTCGTGGTGCTGAAAAGTGCTGGGAACCTGGTGTCGCAGGTCGGCAGTGAAATGTAGTGCTGGTGGTGAAAGCAGGAGGGTGAAATGTCACCGTGTTGGTGACATTCCTGGCTTTTTGAACACTTCCTGGCTCTACTAGAAGCACTGAAGGAAAGGGCCGTGCGCTTACTTGTGAACAGCGTGAGGGAACCGTTTTCTGTGTCGTGGTGCTGAAAAGTGCTGGGAACCTGGTGTCGCAGGTCGGCAGTGAAATGTAGTGCTGGTGGTGAAAGCAGGAGGGTGAAATGTCACCGTGTTGGTGACATTCCTGGCTTTTTGAACACTTCCTGGCTCTACTAGAAGCACTGAAGGAAAGGGCCGTTCAGGTGTCACGTTGTCGCTTCCTGGAATGGCTACTGGATTTTTTTGTCATGCTTTGTCTTAACTATAAGGCTTCAAACATGCCTTTAGCACGAAGTTAGTTACCTGGTGATAGGTTGGTCCGTGTGGAGCTGAACAAATAAAAACACTTGAGAGGTAATCAGGTTGTGAATACTGAGTTCATCTTTTGCTTACTTGAGCTGGAGAACTCGCTGTTGAGACTGTCAGCTAGTTTACTTTGCAGATCTCAACAAGTGTCTTCAGTGAAACTGTAATGCCCTGTTGTCTTCAGGGAAGAAAAATACTGGGTGTTGATGTTTTTCCTCAGTGCAAGAAAGGTTATAATCTGTTTGGGTAGACTGAAAACCAGTAGAAGACAAATGATTCTCACTGTCAATTAGGCTGTATGATCATATGCTGAAGTCAGTCTAGGTTTTTGGAAAAATTAACAACAGGCTTTTTTCATTTAAATTAATATGCAAATGTACATACAGAATATATGTACAAATTTCTACTTTTTTAGATCTAAAATTATGCCTCTGTAAATCCTTTAAAAATGAGGATGTTGCTTCATATGAAACAAAACTTCTTTGACTTAAAAGTCCTTATGGTTCCTCTTAGGTTGCTCATGAGAGCAAAGCGGAATGCTACTTAACCATAAATAGAAAGTATTCTTCAGACAAAATGTTCTACTGTGTCTAGCTTTTCGTTTTTGTTTACCTTGCTTACTAGCCTTTCTTCAGTGCTTTGTCCAGTAAGTATCTTAATGACTCTATTTTTGGACAGCAGAAAACATGCCCGTTAATCTTTTCTGCTGTAAGTCTTCATTTCCCTTTTATTTTATCAAGTGCCGTAGCTTTTCAGTAGTTGGTTCTCTTATAGTTGAGATCCTTCTCAGAATGATATTTTCAGCAGATAAGTCAACTTGCTGTTTTTCATTATTTTCTGTCAGTGCCTATCTCTTTTCTGACATTGCAAGCTGCCATACTTGTCTAACTAGGGTTATGTGTAGGACCATGTTGAGAGACCCACTCTCAAAAGACTATGAAAAATTTTTAAGAATTTAGCTCCCATTACCTGAGATGCAATAACTAACCTCTGAAATTCTGCTGGTTTATGTGATTTCATCTGGAAATGAATTAAAACTATCATTTGAACGTTGTTACGTATCTCATTGTTCTTAATTTCTCTGTCTACTGGTGTATCCTTAAAAAGCTCTCTTTCACTAATGTGAAACTGACAATGTCATAAGTGATGTTATTTTGGGCTCTCTGCTTCTAGAAAGAAATGTGACCTGGTGGAATTAAGAGTTAAGCCTAATCTTTCACTTGGAGCTGTTTGACTTGCAGACAGGCTATACAAATTGCATAACGCTTTGTAGCTCTCATGGGATGCTTCTGTGCGGTATTGTTCATACAGAGTAAATACAACATATGCTCTTCTGCCCAGTTTGGGAGGAAAAGAGAATTTGCTTCTTGTGAAAGTGTGAATGGGGTTCTGAAGAATCTAAGTTGCCAAAACAACATTTACTATGACTTTCCAGTTGAGGTAATATATGCCAGATACAGAGCATCAACCATTCGCTGCGATTATTAAAATTAAGTGTGGCAACTGTAAGAATGATAACAGTCAGGCAAAATGTGCTGATACATAGGTCCATGAGTAGATGAAGATGATTCCTGTGGATTAATGTCTCAGGGTTGAGTTTCTGATCCCTAATAAGGCTGATCTTGTGCTTACTTCTTAGCATGGCCATTAATAGGGTGTCCCCTTTATTTGGTATTCTAAAGATATTTTTCCCAAAATGCTTTGAAACAGAAAACCTTTGTTAAGCTTGGAGGAAAGATTTCTATCAAAGTCTGGGGGACACAAATTTACAACTTTTAAAAAATTAAGTATAAGGCTCTGGAAAAACATCAAGTTGCCTTAAAATAAAATACAGTATAAGAATTGAATCTCATCCATGGTTTCTTTGGGAAACTTCTGCTCTAGTGCTAGAAGAATGACACCATTACTGTGGCTTTTTTAGTGTTGTTTACAGGACCAAAGGGATATCAACAGATACTTTGCTGCTTTTTTATTTTTTGAGCAGATCTTTTGCTGGAAACTTAAAATAATATATTTTAATTTGTTCCACACATTTAAACTAAGCTGGTTAGTCTATAACTTCCTGGCCCCAGTTTTCTCTCCTTTCCCTTCTTTTTGAAACACTGCATTTGCCTTCTTCCATAATATCTCCAGCTCTCTTTGAGTCATTAAGATCCTGGTTCTTAGACTTGCTTCAGAGAGTTAGTTACTTGGGGTTATTTGTCTTGGTTGCCCCTGGCCAATCTGAATATAGCTTAGCAAGTAGAATGAGGCAAAGGGCAATGGTTCTGCAGAGCAAGAACAATTAATAAAGCCCTGGTGTCTCCACTGTATGTTTTGGGGGAAGAATTTGCTTTGGGCTTTGGTCTTATCCTGGGTACTGAACACTTAGAAGTAGTGGGAGTGCATCTTTTGATTTAGTTCTCTCCTAGTGGGCTCTGCCTCTTGCATCTTGGCATTGCTTCATGGTGTGAACAAACATAATAACTGAGGAGCGGTTTGAAGATCTGCTTCAAAAGCACATCCTGCTGACCTGAACCAGAAAGGCTAATGTAAATGTAGTCTGAGTCTATGAAGTTGCTTTGGGAATACTGTGCAAGTCAGAAGCTGTTCAGTTACAATAAGGATTTAACATTCATTACTTTTTCTGATCTTCCTGCCTAGGATTCAGGATACTAATGGCAGATTCTTCCAGTGATTCAGACAACTTTCATAGGGATCGAATAGGAAGACGGCCACCTTTGAGAGCATCCCGCAACAGAGCTTGGAACTGTGGTGCTGAAGAAGTTACAGAGAAGATCCATACTTTAGCAAGCACTTTACAGGTTGTTTACAAAATATGATTTTCAAATATTTATAGAGTCTGCATTTCTGTAACAGGGTCAAATTTTCTTTTCTGAGGTTGTGGAAAATATTGTACTGATGGGTAACATTGTGCAAGCCAAAAAGGTTTTGGGAAATTGATCATACTTGTCACACTTTTATATAGGTGTTATTTCAAACAGTAATAGAATGTTTTTAGAAACAATTATGTGTTTGGTAGTACTGTTTATAAAGTTAGCAAACTGAATAATGCCAAATAAACTTTGCCAGTTTCTCACAAGAGGCATTACATTTTGTAGCAGAAAGCTCCAGCCTCATCTTTGTTGTCTTGTACTGTGTGAAATTTCCCAATTCCTAATGAAGTAAATATGTAGGCAGTCAATTCCCTCATGACAGAGTTTACAATTAAAATATTTTCTAGATATTTTCAGTGAGAAGAGTATCTGTAAACTTGTAAGAGATCCATCCCCAAGCAGGAAAAAATGTTCATCTAATTCCTGCTTCTTCAGTGCAGGCAGCGGAGGAAATCTCTGGATCTGTTTTGCAAGTGGGAGGAGACATTCAGCTATCTGGACACCACTTATTCTTTGAGAAATCATTGCCATTTTTCTCTAGCTGACAGTTCTGAGTACCAAGAGTGGGTGGGCTTATGTATTATCACTTGTGTTGAAGTATTGTTTGGCTGTCAATATTTTTCTTTTTGTCTGTATAGAATGCTGAATTTAAACTTCATCTTCTTAGCTGCAAAATAATCGTCAAGCTAAAAAAGAGATGAGTTAATAAGAATGTAATCTATTTTTTAAAAGGGACTCTCTGGTATTGTCCTGTTTCTGTCTAACCTTTTTCTAGCTGCTCTTCTGGAATTCTGATTTTAAGCTATTTGCTTTTTGTGGACTGCTTTTCAGCAGATCTGACATCTGATCCAGCTCTTCATTTAGTCAGAGAATGCTCATGAAGAGACCTTGTGCAGATACCTTACCTAATGTGTTGATCTTCAAAAATTTATTTCTCAGTTATCTTAATTCTGTTCTACAGGCAGCTAACATTAAGATCTTTGGATTAAAAAGGTTTTTCTACAGAGTGTCTGAAACTTCTAAAACTTTTTGTTTGAAGCTGAGACCTTAATGTTGTACTGTAAATTATAGTATGTGGTTATTGTTTTGGTTTTTTTTCCCTTGCCTTTAGCCATGCTGTACATCTTCAGACTCTTGAATATGATTTTGAATGCTTAGACCGTTTAAAAAGCACCTGTGTTATCAATTTACTCTTATAAACTAAGATTAATAAAGACAACAGTAATGTTTGAGTAGAGGAGGTTTCTGTTTTGACTTTTCTTCCTCAAACTTTTTTTAAGGATACCAACAGAAATCTAAGACATGTTGACCACTTGCTAGGACAATACAGAGAATACAACAAGGAACAAACCGAAGCAATAGCAACTGTGAGCAACTTTCAGGTTATCTTAACTTCTTAAATCTTTTCTGCTAATAGTATTCATAGCTGAAAACTTGGTAGTAATGGACAGAATATATCCAGAGTTAAGTAGATGTAAACAGAAACTTTTCATATTTATTTGAGCAATCTAAATCAAACTATAGCAATATGTTATATAATGAAGCTCTGGCAGGTTTTGTAGCTTCATTACTTTTCCGGTTTATAAGCACCAAATAGATTGTTAAATTATGATACTATGCCAAGTGCAAGGTGCATAGCTGAAATAGAGTATTAGGGAACGTGTTTCATGAATAAATGGTAAGATAAAAGCTGAATTGCAGCAGGGAATGTGATTATGATCATACTGGTGTAGGTTTTTTTTCCTGTCATTCTACAACAACTTCTGAATCTGTTTATCAGCTTTCTCTGAATTGCAGAGCAGGTGAAATTCTGATAAATATCAAGCTTCTACAACTTTGAAAACAGGTATCTAGACAGAGAAGGCCCACAAAGAAACACATTAGTGCTGGTAGAGTGAGAGAGATTTGTAACTTGGTTACAAACTGCAGCAGGTGCTGCCTTGAAACAGATACATATGAGGTGTAGGAATATTTTGAATTTGAGGGCAGAGAGAAAGAGAAAAAGCAAGTATGTAGAAAAGAAGGCTTGTTTTCTTCAACTTGCTTTCTAAATCAGTATGCACAAGCTTTGCATGGAAGTATTTGGGGACATTGTATGCCTCATAATTTTTTTCTTCTGTTTGAATATTCTTTGTGTCTTTATGAGCTCTACTAAGGTATTGAATTTGTGGAATTTCTGGGGGGAATTGGAACCATGTAAGGTTGTCTGTTTTTAACAAATGCCGATACTAAATGTAGTTCAACGTCGTTATTCTGGAAAGTTTTTTCTGTTAGGAAACATCAAGGTGAGTGAGACATCACTCAAATTTAATTTTGACCTAATATCCATTCTACTTAGTCCTGCTAGGTGGCTTTGGGTTATACCTCAAGTGGAGGAGAAACCTAGAGACTAACCATCTCCTGCTTGAGCTTTAAATAATAGAGTGAAATCAGTCTTATGAGTAAAGATAGCACATATCTCCGAGTTCCTGTCTCCTTTTTGAAGCAGAAGTTTCCACTTGCATCGAATAGATGTATGTATTTGGTATGTAGGAAGAAGCAACAGTAAATGTTTTTCTTCTACAATAAATATTTAAGAAAAACTGGAATAAATATCTCAATTGGATGGTGATGGAGTGTTTTTCACAGTGATAGCTGGACAAGCATTTCTACCATATTAAACAAGATTGGAGCAAAATATTCTTAGATAAACAAATAGGATGTGTTTAGGTTCTCTCAGTTATACTGAGTATTGGGGTGGGGAGGAGGAAGGAGAGAATCTTTTGGGGTGGTTTTCTGGTATTCTTTTGCTCATGTGAGGCTTTGGAGAGGTTTAAAAGTAATTAGCCTTTGAGAGAGATCTGTTGTGGTTTTTTTAATTTTATTTTTTCTGATGGTATTGATATTTGTCTCTTTAAATTAAAAAAAAACCCACAAAAGATGGAAAAATGGAAAAGGACTGAAACGTTAGGCACTATTTTGATGGGATTTAAACAGTTTACAGATGAGATGTTGAGAAATGGAATTCGGGTTGGTGGATATTAAGGATATTCTATTCAAATAATGTAAATTATAACTTAATTTTTAAACAATTTTTTGGCCATTGTTCTCTTCTAAAGAAGCAGACTGAAGAGTAAGGTTGTTAATTCTGGACACTGTAATGGTTCTGTGTTTAAAAAGTAAAAATAAATCTATCTGGTTTCATATAGAAATGATAAAAATGAGTTGTGTAAAGCTAAAGCATGCAAACTGAGCACATACAGATTAATCCAGAGTTTTTATTGCCCTGTTGAAGATGTAAGTTAAGTCTTCGACAGAGTTAAATTTGAAAATGGCATTATTGCTGTTCTTTCTTTGATCTTCTGGCATTTTTATGATTTTTTTTTTAAGTTTTAGCTTTTTGAATAGAGAAATGATCTTTTATTACATACATG
Organism: Pterocles gutturalis; assembly: GCF_000699245.1. Lineage (NCBI taxonomy): Eukaryota > Metazoa > Chordata > Aves > Pterocliformes > Pteroclidae > Pterocles > Pterocles gutturalis. The sequence goes on from NW_010146682.1 coordinate 6,973, forward strand.
CAGTGTTGTATCTTTTTCCCTTAAGTAGCCTCCATCTTTTTGAGAAAGCACTGAAAAAATCCTTAAAGTTTTTGATTTGAGAGTTTCTTAGTGATAATGAAGCTGTTTTAATAATTTTAATAATATCATATAATGAAAACATAATACTTTTAAAATAACCTAAACAAACATTGAAAGATTCAGAAAAGATTTAGTGTTTTGTGCTCTAGGAAAAAATTGCTGCCCAGAGAGAGATCCAACACCATGTGTATAATTCACAAGAATAAAGCATCAATTTAACCACTGTGTACAAGCTTCTATTAGGCAGAGGGAAAGTGAACTTTTAGATAATGATGTTTTGAGGATTGTCGAATAAAGGTGTTGCAAAAGCAAGTGACTAAGAACCGAAGTACAGCAAATGCAATCTTAGAAAATAAGATGCAAGTTTGAAAAATTACGAACTTATTTAGGAGTATAGTTAGTTCTGAACTCAAGTTGGGAATGAGTTATATTTGAAGCTGCCAATGTTGGAAACATGTTTTGCTACAGTTATGGGAATATGATATATGAGATATTGAAGAAAAGTTGTTACTTAGTCATAGCTATACTTGGCTTAAAAATAGTTTTGATGTGCTTAATGACTTTTTTGAAAAATAATGTTTTATGTGCATTTTTCTAAAGCAGGTTTGTGTTCGTATTTCAGTAAATTGTAATTTCTCTGCAGTTAAAAGAAACACTGGAACAGTCTATAGGTCAATTAAGGGGCCAACAATTAACTCGAAACTCTGGAATGAGAAGTGCTTCTCTCTCAAGCTTATACCCTAGTGATTTGGATGGAGGAGGAGTGTCAGGTAAAATACTTAAGGTGCTTGAACATACTTAAATTATGTCATATACCTGTTGTATGGAAAGAGGAAATTAAGAAGAAAAATGTGTAAGGATAGTGGTGTGAAAAGTCATATTTGATTACTTCAAAGAAATTAAGTTTAGAAATTTGGGAGACCTGCATGAAATTATGCAGTTGTTTATTTGGTAAATTCTTATAGCTTCCTGTTACATAGTCTTTTCTGTTGATATCCTGTGAGATCTAAATGAAACATTGATTCTTTCAGTAGAGAAAATCCCTTGTCCACTGCATGAGTTGTAGGTAAATAAAAGTTAAAGCTAAATACAAAAGGTTTGGCAGCTTCTGAAGCTTGCTTCACAGCAAAAAGGAAAGTTAAATTTTAAATGCATAAGATTATGGATGTCTGGATGAAATTATGTAAGACTCAGTGGAAATGGAAGAACTGAACCAAAGTATAGCCTACAGAAAAGTAGTTTTTTCTTGTAAGTCTCTCTGAAAATTATGTTG
>NW_010146682.1:8336-24391 GCF_000699245.1 Pterocles gutturalis
TTGTAGGTAAAGGTGTATTTGGGAGGACTATTCCTCCCAGAAGTAGCATTTAATGTATTTTACTAGAAAGCTCCAAAACTTTCATTTTTCTTATGTAAAAGCTGTGACATACTGCAGTTTGAAGCTATAATAGATCTAGATGGAGGAAAAGCTGTTCCTTGGGCAAATAAAATTTGAGGAAAGAAACCTACCTATTCCTTGGAGGAACAAAGGAAGCCTCTTTCTTACCCATCACATACATGTATTCCAGAAATATTTCAACTGAAGAAGAATCCTGGGAAGAGCTAAATGAGAAGTATGCCTGTGCATTTTATGTAACTTTACTAGTTGTTTTGTCTGTAATGTGGCCTAAAAGGATATTGTCAAGATGAAACACATATTTATCGTGAAGCAAAATTATAAATTTCCCATATGAAGTTGTGTCTTTCTACTTATTTTCTTATCTCTTATTTCATAAAGGGAACCGCCACTTCCTGCCTACTTCTCCTCTCAGGGATTATGGAGACTCACAGGGCAATAAACATCGAAGGTCTAGATCCGCAAGTGTTCGATTTGTCAATGAGGCAGATAATTTGGACCAGGTACAGAGCACTAATGGGAGCTGCTTCCCCAAATAGGCCATATGTGGTCACCAGGCTGTTTGCTTTTACATCAAATGAGGTTATTCTGATGATGCAGCTAAGAATGTTTCAGCTATGAATTGTTCTTTCAATGTTATGTGCCGTTCTTCATTAGGCAGTCACCTCTTGCATCTCTTAGTGTCATAAAGTTTCATGCAAATCTATCATTATAGATAAAAAGATGCAGATGATAGCGATATTAAAAGGAATGTATGAAAATATTCTGTACTCTTTAGGCCATGTGTGAAAAAGAAAAATTGTCTCTGAATATGTGATCAGTGTTCACCTACATGCTGTAATCCAGTGTGGCTATAAAGGATTGTTCTGCTTTAGTTAATGGCACAGGATCTTACTACTTTTGTTGTTTATTTCAGTGTAACCAGGATTGATTTTGAGCCAGCTAGTTCTCCATCTTAATTCTAGGTCTATCCTGTGAGTAGGATCATTTGACCCTGTACTTCAGGCATATGATGTGAGGAGGACAGGATGTCTACGGCACTGATAATTTTCATAGCTCTCAACTTGCGTCTGCCTGCAGACTCTTCAGAAAAATAGATTAATTACTTTAATGGATAAGATTATAGGTTTTCTATATCCTACAGAGAGAGAGGAAATTTCAGTGTCTATTTTGGCTCTTTCAGACAGAGTGTCTAGACCTGCTTGAGTGAATCCCTCTGTGTAGACTAATTTGTTCAGGAGAAATGTATTATGAACAATATTAAAGCAGCTGGTTGTAAGGTGTTCATGTTGACTTTATTAAATCAGTCTCAACTTCCAAATAGTTAATTTTAAACTTAACCACAATACATTCTCTCAGTTGACTTTTTGGGAAGTCCGAGTGCTACAGAAATTTCTAGACTTCTTTTTAACCCTGTTTCATTGTCCTTTCAGTCTACTTCTTCCCCCATGGTTAATGTGGAACATAATCCTTGGAAGGAAATAATGTTATATGAAAATCTTTTTCCCTGAGCTTCCAAAAAGCTTAGAAATATTTTAGACTACTTCTAAATATTCTGTAAATGTCTTAGAAATTTTATTCAAGGGAGTTCCTGCAATGCATACAAAACTCCTAGTTTATATTAAGTGACTATGTAAGCAAATAGCTTTTTTTCCTGTTTGATTATAATTGCTGGTTTATTCCTTACTCTTGCTTTTCAGTGAGTGAACATGGCTTTACTCAGTCATTAACTATTTTGTAGGAAGAGTATAGTGCTTTTAGGAATGATGAACTAGAAGTAGTCATTGATCATGACCACAGGTAGAAACTGGGGGAGAAATAAAGCAGTACTACTTAACTAAAGCTGTGGCTTTTTCTTCTTTCTGTAGCCACAGGCCCTTTATTCCCATTCTGACTGCTTCTAGCTAAGGTAATTTTCCAGCTGAACAGGCTTTTCACATATGTGAGTCTCCTTTTTAGGCTGATACGTTCTGAAAATATGCTGTGTTTTTCAAAGTCTCTTGGGTCAGGTTGAAACTTCTGGTTAGTCACATAGGGGAGATGGCGGTGCCTGTGCTTGAGAGTTGAGGATGGTCAGGTGGGCTGTGGAAGATCCAGGTTTAAGTCCTGGGCATAGAACAAGGGGATATTATAAACCAAGGTTTTTCATAATGATGGTCCTGGCCACTGAGCTGTTGACAGTAGTAGGATGGATTAACTGTCCCTTTTTATCTCATGAAGGATGGATGACCTATTACTTTTTGTATTTGCTCCCTTGAAAACTTTGACTATAAATTGGGTGCCTGCTGAATGGGGGAAATGGGAGAGTTTACAGAGGAAAATAGAGGTGTGTGGGTTTTTTTGGTTTGGTGGGGTTTTTTTTTAGCCCTGAAAAAAGCATTCTAGTAATGTAAAGTCTTGAGCAAATTAAAATAGCTTTCCTCAGTGCTTTGTCAGTTCCTGGATACATCATAGGGTTCTCCTTGGTCACTTCCAATCTCATATGGCATCTTTTTGTAGTAATATATGTAGCTGGGCAGAACTTTGTTTCAGTTATACTAGCATTTGTTACCAAGAAATGTCTTTCTCTTGACTTCACCTGTTCATTTTTTTCATCTTGCTTTGCATTAGGTTAAAAAGATGGTGTAGGGTCAAGTAACCAAAATGACCAAGCTCTGAACCATAGGAAAATAACATAGTTGGGAAATTTGGTTTAGCAAATACTGTAATGAAAATTAAACTTCAATGAGCAAGTGTTGTGAAGCGTTGATTGAAACACAAGCATGCAAGCCTTATCCACTCATCCAGGCTCATTTTCAATTAATGAAATTTTATTATTTTGTTATTTTATTATCAATTATTTTTATCTGCTTTATTTTAAAAAGTGTGTATGTACATATATAGGTATTTTTAGAATATCACAGGAAAAAAAGGGTTCCTAAGCCTTGGCTTAATTTGTGTACTTCAATTTACAGCTGCATTCTTTCCACCAGTCTCTTCGAGATCTCAGTAGTGAACAAGTTCGCCTAGGAGATGACATCAGTCGGGAACTTTCAAGAAGAAATCGGTATAAACAGAATATAACTCCATGTGAAGAATAGTGTGGAAAATAATTGTTATGCTTTTAAATAATTCTTAAACTCCTTTGTTCTTTGGGATTTAAAAAAAAGAACTTTGGTGAGAGTGAGGAACTGCACAACATGTAGATGAAAGCAGTATTATGAACTGCTTGTTCTGTGTCATCTTGTGCAGTATTTATTAATGTAAATAACACCCATCAGTTCTGATTTGTATATTATATGTGGCTTTTTCCCTCCTTTTTTAATATATATGTGTGTGTATATATATATGGACAAAATGACAAAGACTTGGGAATTTCTTTTATTACAACTTTGCTTCTTATTTGTTCTTGGTACTGGAGTCTCTTGAGGGCAAGCTCTCGTGCAGGCCATAATGTTTTTGTTTTAAAGTACATACTGTCTTGAAACATGATACTTTATCTAGTAGCAATAATGGGAATTAATCAGCTAATCCCTAGTAGAAGCTAGTACTATTCAAAAGGACTGTGTAGAGATGGTCATAATTTTGTACTTGTTGACCTGAAACCTAGCCTTTCAAATTAGATGCTCTGTTTTCTTCCCTTAAGGAATGGAAATGCTTTTTATAATGAATTTTCCACTTGAGGCTGGTCTCTAATTCTGCTATAAATTTAAAGGCTGTAGAACAAATTGAAGTTGCATAAACATCCAGGAGATTGTTGCTGGTTAAAATTATCACAGTTGATATTTTGGTTTTGCACTGTTGACTATTGTCTTACCTTATTTTTCTGTGAAGGACTGATGCTGAATTAAGAAAGACTCTAGAAGAATTGTCTGAAAAGCTCACTGAGTCCCAAAGACAAACGGTGAGTGTGGTTAACATGAAAAGATTATTTATATTTAGTATTCTAAGCAGGATGTGGGCTTCTAGTTCAATGTGTGTTGGTAATCAGTACCATGTATTAGTATGTATATCTGAACATGATCTTTTCTAGGCTGCTACAGGTTGTTATAATGTTATCCTTCTTTAATGAAATCAGCAAGGTAAGTTTTGTATTTTAGGTCCTTGTTTGAGGTAAAAGTGAGTGTTTTGCAAGTGTATATGTAGTGAATTTTTCTGTTTCAAAATTCATGGTCTTGGAGAAAGCTGCTTTTAACTTTGAACAGTGGTTTGAATGCTATCGTACTTCTTGAATATACCTTTTGAAAGATACAAGCTTTCCCATGTTATGATGATGATGAATAATATTTCTTCCTCATCTTCCGTTCCTCCCTCCCTGTCCTTTTCAGTCCTTATCATCTGTGCAGCATGACAGGAGGAGTCTCTTTGGGCTGCACTCTTCTTTAAAGGCTTTGTGACAAATGTGACAAAGGAGGCAGGACAGCCATGGTGGTCTGCTTTCAGCAGATAATAGGAGGCAAAAAAGAAGAGACTAACTGCAATCTGTGTCACTTAAATATGAAACAATCTGCTATTGAGATGGAAGTTAAACAGTATTGCTGTAGGAACAAGAGAAGTTGAGAATCTACCCAGTAGTTAGGAGGTGAAAATCCTGTAGGAAGCTCTTCACTCATAAGACTTGAGTGTATGCTTTGTGTAAGTATTAATGTGTGGTATCAGTAACAATGCTGACTTTTCAGAGCAAGTGTTGTGTATCCTTATTTTCCCACAGGTGATTCATCTTGCCCTAAAAATGCATTAATTGGTACTAAATGCTCTGTCAAGAGCTTTAGTGGTGGTTTTGTCATTGATAACAGTATTGTTGGCATTGTTTAATATTTCGTAGTAAGCATTTTGTCTACCACAATATACTTTTCCTTCTGAAGAAATGTTAACCCATGTGGTACCTATTCCTTTATCCTAAAACAACTTTCTTTAGTAGTCAGCCATTCTGTATACCAAGCTCTATCTTACAAAAAAAAAAATCAACAAACATTTGATGGAAAAAATGGTTGCTTTAAAGAATCAATTTGCTTATAGTCTAAGGCTTGGTTTTTTACTATATCTTTTGTTATTTCATACATATGTGGAATAATTTGTGAGGCTGCAAATTTTTTATTTATGAAATAACTGATTACATGCAGAAACAACTTTAGTCCTTCGGAGAAATAAGAGTTGGGCAAATATTCAAACATGTTCTATGCAAATCTTCTTAAAAAAGGGAAAGTTGACAACAAAGTGTAGGAAGTATAGCAATATATCTATTTGGCTGAATTAGCAGCTCTGCATTTACTTCAGACACAAAGAGAAAGAACACAGAAAGCAGAAACTAAATTAGAGTAATAAGAACAGTCATTAAAAAATAGTGCAAATATATTGGAGCAGAACGGCCACTGTGGTAGATAACAGGATGTACCAACAAAGAGGCATTGAGCAGTGATGATTCACTTGTAAATACGTTACCATTTCTCAGGGAGACCAAAGCAATTGGTCTGTTCCTTGCGGAAGAGGGGAAGCTACTGACACAATGTGCCAAGAAAGTTGATTCCTGTTTAACACCTTTTTAACATTGATTTTTGCCAAGAATTTAAGCTGCAAGCTAGTGACCAGGAATGGCCATGTAAGTGCTAATAGAAGAGTGCTTGATGGTGAAAGTACAGATGAGAACATGTTCCCCTCCACATTATCAGAAACTAGTAATTGAATGGTGGTTTAAGTATCTCTTTTTTTTTAAATCTAAATATAATTCATTAATAGTTATGTTACTTTCTAGTGATTGTTTAAAATAATTAGTTTTAAGGTAGAGAGGAAATGATACATAAATATTTTCCCTGCTTATCATCAACAATGTAAATTTAATTTGCTGCCCACAAGAGGGTGCTGTCTGCTTGCAGCTTGAAATGCAAAAATAAAGTAGTTCTGGTATTGTTGTTTAAAGTTGAATTGTTGTGTTTATAATCCAAATTGCTTTAACAACTAACTAGTGTTATTTGTATCAGTTCGTACATAGATTCATAAAATATTGGGGAAAACTCTTAAAGTGATGTAATTATTTTGTGCTATTTCAGTCATTCTTATGTACTTAGTTCTTGTTTACTACTTTTCACTCACAGATTTCAGAGTATGAAAGAGGCAAACATTGGTCTGTTTTACAGACTGGACATGTGAAAGAAATGACTCTCCAGAGGTTAATCAGGCCTGTGGCAGAGAAGATAAGATTTTTGTGTTGCAGCTTCACATTAAGCTGCACCAAGCTCCATATTGAGATATTTAGCACTTGAGTAGAACCACCACTTTAGAGAAAAATATCTGTGTAGCTCAAGGGGGATATTACTAGCAAGATAGCAGGTCAGTTCCCTGCTTGAATACTTCTGGAGTACGCACTGCTATAAGTCTAATTATTTTCTATGCAATTTTAAATCTTATTTAATAAAATAAAAATTGTGTTCTCTCTTCTTTCTGCTCCATATTCTATTTACCTTTTTTGCCATTGTTTTCTTAATACATGGTAAAAGAGTCACTAATTTCCTGCAGGGTGTTTTTTCTACCTTTTGAAGGTTTCAGAACGGGTGGAGAGAAGACTTCAGGAGATAGAACAAGAAATGCGTCTTGAAAGACAGCTTGTAGAAAGGCGCCAGGACCAACTGGGACATATGTCTCTTCAATTACAAGAGGTATGCAAATAAAAACTTCCTGTGTGTTCAGGATTAAGTTAGGAACATGTGTCATTTGTGAGCCTGCACCTGTCAAACGGGCAAAAGTACTCATCGTTGGCACATTCTTTTAACTGTATCAGTCCAGCTCTGCTTGTTTTGGCGACAGATGATAACAACTGCAGTCTTTGTTCTTCATGATGCTCTCTTGTCTATGTTTAGACCTTTTGGTAACTGGCACAAATATTCTTTAAAAGAACCTGCCTACTATGCCCTCCCTCAAACCCGAACAAACAGAAGCAAGTCATTAGCTGGGTTGTCTCAATTAAAACATTTTGTTTTCTAAAATGTAAACTTTGCTTAGAGTGAGCAGTTTATTTTTAATTTGCTTCAACAAGCAATCAAATGCACTGTGGTGACCAGACAGGTTTTTATTGTTTTTCAAACAGTTTCATTCATCAGTATCTGATGAAGTATAAAATACTGCTTAGGAGACAAATACAAATATTTATATTTTAAATTAAAATTAGCTAGTAGCTTTTTTCTGCTTGTTTTAGGAAATGTGTGCAAAAGACATCTCTGTTTCTGAATTTACTGCTATTTGGGAAGTCTGTGTCTTAACATAGTGTAACTTGTTTTATTTCACTCCCCTTAAGGTATGATTTGCAATGTTATCTGTAACTATGCTATAGAATACTATAGTTGAGAAGAAATGTGCAATTCTTTGTTTTTCACTTTTAATGTTAGTGACAGTAGACATGCTTTTTGGAAGACAGTTCTTTTATCCTGTGGAGTGATATTGAGAAACCTTAATTTAGACTGACACTTTGTATTTCATATAAATCTAGAGACTCTTCAAAGAGGTCATATTTAAGAAGATAAGATGCTCTGTTGATATAGATCAAAAGTAATGTTTATCAAAATGCTTGTAGTGCTTCTGCTAGTATTTCTGAGTTACTGTTTCATTTTTTTCCCCCCTATTGATGTCCTATGGGGTGAAAAGAACTAGAGTGCTTTATTACTGTTTTCATTGCTCTTCAATATTCCTATGTCCATTTCTAGATTCTTTGGTTGTGCCTTCAGTTCGGTAGAAGGATGCTTAATGAAATGAGTTGGTGTCATTTGATAGTGTTATCTGCAGATTGCTCCAATCTTTTTTTTTTTTTTTTATCCTGTTAAAGGGATAATGACTTATCTGTAAAGATACATTGACACTGCCATGGTTTCCTTAGAAGGAAAACTTGAATTCAAGTGAATGAATTCAAATGTATTTCAAAGACTTCCATGTGATTGGCTATGTGATCATGAGCCCTCAAGCTGGTTACCTTTTTTCCTAGTAGCTAATCTTTTGAATTTAATGCAAAGTGAATATGAAATACTAAGTACATCCCTGACCTTCCGTTCCCCTAAGCTGTCCAGCTGTAGGTGAAGATGTTTTAATCCTTTCTCCTGCAAATTCTGTTTTCTTCCATGCATATTTTTTTAAATTACTTTTCCAAGGAGCCCTTTCTACGTAAGATTTTTTGACACCACTGTTCAGAACTTTGATATATAGTCCTCATTCTCAGTTTACAGAAGCTTAACACCTATTAGTCTGCTTGGTAAACTTTTAATGTTAGGAATTTGCCCAAGCCAAGATTCAGAGCCAATCCTGACTGGAACAGGCTTATTCCACATACCGTACATTCAATGCCGCTGCAACTTGGAGGAGAATCGCATTCTTGGTGATTATCTTCAGTCTCTCAAGCAAGGACTCGTATATCCAAATCGTCCTTCTTGGTGGCTGATCTCAGTCATGACTCTGGATTTCTTGGACTGGACTCTTGTCACTGTATTTGGGAATCCTAATAAAACGTAAATGACCCCTGTTGCAATGAATTATGGATTTTTTAGGAGCTTCAAACCTTTAACATGCAAAATAGAATCTGGTGGTGTCAGATGATGAGTGCAGAAGGGAGCTGCTTTAAATAGGTATTAGGCAATCTTTCTTTGACAGATTACAGAGGAATATGGAGACAGTATTGCCCTTGAAACACAGACTTCTATTACTCTCCCAGTAGTAACAAACAGTTTGTCCTATTCCTGCTACTTCTTCTTTCATAGCTTTCTTAACAGCTTGGAGAACATCTTTGTGACAGAGTTGCAACTCCCTACGTTCCAGATGTCTTTAGACTCCAGTATTGCTGAGGTCTCAGACCCTTATTACAAGTTTCCATCGAGCTGTCCAATTGGTCCTGCTCTAGGTAGAAAATGGTCTCACTTCTGTATGCTGTTTGTATTTATCAGGCATGGTTCAACATCTCTTGAACACGTGGCTGAGCTCTTCAGCTTTCTCATTGGCAGACTGGGCCACCTGGTGCCCTATGTTTTGAAAAACACTTGTTTTTCAGAGCAAAATAGTCTGGATCCTGTACACGCTGCTTCTCAGTGTAGTATTGTCCCAAGAGGTTGCTGTGTGGGAAAGCTTTGTGAATAAAATTACTTTGTTATTGAATATAAATTGTAGAAGAAATAGGAAAATGAGAATGCCTAAGGAGGCAAAAAGTTTAGAACTGATTGAATCTCAAATTAAAAACAAGCCAGGGAAAATACCAACACCAAAACAGTCTGAGAACTGGGTGCAGCAGATTTGAAATTTTGAGCTTCTGGTTTTTGTTTTTTTTTTTCAAATTTTGTTCTTTGTATGTGGTGTTACAGATGAATAAATTCAGTATGGCAAACCAAATTGATTGAATAATGTAATTTATGACTGTGAAGTATTTGAAATTTTTGAATAGGAATAGTTTTAAAAGGTTGTTATTTCAACAAAGTATTTTCAAGTTGAGTATTAGTTGGCTTCTTGTTGATTTATTCATTGCTTGCATCAATGTAATTGCTTGATGTGTTTTGCTAAAGTATATTTTATTTTTCTCTACTGGAGACAAAATTTAAATTTGGCTTTAAAGATCTCTGAGCAAAGTTGGTATAAAAACTATAGTTAAACCATTTTTAGTGATTTAAAAAAATAATCTATATTTTAAGTGGGCAAGTTCAACAAAGCCTACAAGCTAATTATTTAAAAAAAATAATAAAATTCCTGATAGGAATAATTGTATTTTGTGTAAGAAATCTGATGTCATTTAACTTTTTTCTTACTGATCACCTGTCACTTGGGGGTAGCATTTGCCACAAAGACTGCTTGATAGGTGAAAGAATTTTCAAGAACAGATTCTCAGATTCCAGTGGGGAAGCTTACATATTTCTTAACAGCATTACAGTTGGTGTGTGACTACATTGTACATCAAGAACAGCAACTTCTTAACATAGCATTGCTGTTTTTCTTCCTTATTGGGAAATATGTTCTTTCATGCTGCTTTGATACTCAGCTATTCCAGATGCTATTCTCAAGTCTGCAGTACTCTCATCAGTGCACTCCCTTGATCTCTCATGGGATATACAGAATGATGCTGAGGACCTGCTACTGAAAAAGGTGGATCTCTTCATTGTGTACATCCATACAAATGTGTACTCACTTAAAGGTTCTTAGGGGACTTTGTACACGAAAATACTCTTAATGAACACAATCAACATAGGGAGAGGCTAGTTGCCTTCATCTGCATCTTGGCAGCTGTTCTTGTGGTGACTTTATTTGGCCTGAAGTATCAGGAGTATCAGAAGCAGCAGCCAAGCTGCTTTACAGTAAATGAGATGTCCTCCACTGGTGAAACATGAACATATTTAGGGGTAAACCCAAGCCAGTAAACTCTAAATATCTGTGCTGGTTCTCTGCAAGAACACGTGGAGATGATGATAGAATTTAGGTTTCATTTTTCTAATTTTCTTTAATGCCATTTGTCTGCAATACTAATACTAACTTGGACAGTGATAGTCTTGGAATTTTTTGTCTCCTACTCTATTTGGAGTGGGGTGCTTAGATTCACCCATGTAGATGTATGTATGGACAGTCCCTTAAGAACAGAATGTTGCTTGTCAACTAACCTGAATTTCTTCGAGGATCGATAACTGTTTGCCCAGTTGCTCCTTGTCTTCCATTGTCCATTATCTTCTGTTGCCCCTTTCTTCTAATAACTCTGGGGTTGAGGACTGGGAGGACATGGTCCTCCATTTATACAAATACTACATGTCGAAGGAGAGGGAAGGGTAGACATGCCTCCTGCAGATACTGATTAGGAGAGAAAGCTTTCCCTGGAAGAGCTTGAAGTGCGTGTGGACAGTATGTACTGAGGAATATATCAAGAAGTAGCCTTTGTAGCATATAATGTTCCTAGGGCATAGTGTGTATCCTGTAGCTTAAGCTGCTGTGTGTTAGAAAGAATGTACTTGAGTTGCTATGTGTAGTTTTGCATACTCTAGTGAGAATAAAGGAAATAACTAAATATTTTGCAACTTTTTATTTGGATGAAGCTTGTCTCTACATAATTTTTAAGAAGAGCTTTTCCCTTTGTTATTCTGTTTCTTGTCCTTTGTACTTTGAATTATGAGTTAGATGGACTCTTAGCTCTGTCAGTGGCCTCAGTTTTGTGGTGATCATCCCATGGATGTAGTGTTCTATTAAAGTCTTTTTCTGTCCTCTTTTATTTTTCCAAGAAACTTCCCAAGTAACATTACTGGAAGGAGGGTAGGGTTTGGACTGAGTTCTGAAATCATGTCATTCAATACGGTCTGAATGATTTACAAAGAAATGGTATTTAAAATGTTAGTGGTTGTTTAATGAGACAATTTTTTTCATTAGTTTGCCTGTTATACATTTCAAACCAAACAAAATCAAATTTTACTTTTGGATTTAATCAGTAGTTGTTTTAATTACAAAATCTTGTGTGGTTTAAATGTTAATAGCTATTATTTTTAATGCAGTGCCTGTAACTGACCACTACTTGTCAGTATTTTACTGTCTAAAGAGAATCATCTTCCTAAATCTCAATTGTTAAATTATATATTTTCAGGGTTTAACTGAACATGATGATACATTTGTTTTGGTCTTTTTGTCTGTCTTGTCTTTCTGCCTATCTTTTGTATGATGTGCAAACTTTTTATTTGTATTGCACTGTTATTATAATCATGGACTGATTATTAACCAAGATGATATCTAGTATACTGACCATGAAGTTTGACATAAGGAACTTTGCATCTTTAACATCTAAATTTGCATTATTGTCTTGAATCTGTAGTCTATATGTGCTGTGTGTAGGTGGATAAAATTTTTTTCTCTACATTTGAATGTATCTTTTAACTTAGTGTGTATTGGTGTGTTTAAACACTATCTGTTTAAACAGCAATTACTTCAAATTAGAAAATTGCAATTAGCAAACAAATTCATCCAAATCATACATATTCACTTTCTTCTATGTTTCTGATACAAATGTATTTTTTATTAGAAAGGAGAACAAATGTACTTGTTTTGCCAGTGCTACTGACAGGTATATATGGGTTGCTTTAACGAACTAAATTTGTTGTGCAAATTAAAAGTATTTTGAGATTCTTCAGTGATTTATTTTGAAAATGAAGACACCATCACCTTGTGCTGTTTGTTTGCATTTATGCATCCAGTTTCTAAAACAAGATCAAGTATCATTCTTAAAAATGGGCTTTAAACAGCTTTTATGTGCATGGGATGTCCTGGATGGTTTTACTAATTCCTGTGCTTAGCTCTGTGGATTTTGGTGAAATGAGTCTGGGTGTTCGTGCTTTGCACAGTTTAGGTGGATAGAATCATCTTTATAGAACATTTTGAACCTACTGACTGTGGTAAGAGAATGACTATCGTTGTGTCTTAAGCTAATAACTTGGATGGGCGAGGAAGCATTTTTTTTTTTCCTCTGTGCCACTCGATACTTAGATTCTGTGTACCTCCCACTGCACATACTGTGAAGTGGAAGAGGCTTGTGGGCTTTCAACAGAGAGTGGGGTAGTCTGATGGTCCAAAAGCATTATTGAAAATTCTCTTTTTGCATGTCTTTATCTCTGATCTTTTTAGAAAACATAAATTTGATCTGTGCTCTGAGACATCTGGATGTTTTAATGCATCGTTGATACTTGCCCCTTGGCTCTGTGCTATGCCACCTGTAGCTAATGGTTTCTGTTTTGATTGTAGTTTGAATCTGACTCTGTCTTGGAATGTGAGCAAGTCTCATACATATCAGTCACTGAAATATCTAGGCAGCTTGTCTTTAAATGCCTGTCTGAAATGTCTAGGGAGCATACTCGGACCCATGCTAGCTGCTAACGTAGCAAGCTAGGGAAAAAATTTTCATTCAGATTAAGATGTGGTACATTTTTGTCTTATTTTAAACTATAGCATGAGGCTGGTCTGCTTGTGTTTTTCTGCTAGTACAACTATAATTCAACAATCAGGCTCACTTTGAAAGAGCAAATTTTCAGTTTGTGGTCTGTGCATTACTTTCAAATAATCTGATTTTATTTAAAAAAAACAAAACCAAACAAACCCCAAACCCCAAGAAAAGTTAGTAGGCTTAAATTGCACTAAAAGTTATGATTTGCTATTGGAAGACTTTCAGAAGTTGGAAGGATGGAGAACTGTTGTTACAGAGGGCTACACATAGTTTTCCCTGTATATAAGAAAAAAATATCTGTCTAACAGGGAGTAAATTATTTTATCTATTTGAAGTTTTGGGGTTGATATACTGTGTATGGATGAGGTATGCTGAGCTGGGGTATACCAGGTATTTTAATATTCTAATACTGTCTTATGCTAGTGAACTCTTTAAAAAGACCTGTGAGATTTGCTCTACTGGGTGGTCAAATCAAAAGGTCATCCAGCCTGTTATGGACAAGAGCCTGTTTCTGACCACCAGAGGCAGACAGTGTAATATCTAGCTGGTTCATCCTGAAGCCATCCTGTGAAGACCTCTTTACGTGGAATTTCTGTTTTCTTGTGGCCTCCTCCATGCCTGCCCCTTCCAAAGCCTTACCAACCTTCTTGTCAGCCTCCTCCTGGCTGGCCTGGACATTAATGCTTTCAAGAGGAGGATCTGGGTGAGAGAAGCCTAATGACTGTAGACCTGTTCCTGTTCCTGGGTGCTTCAGCGTTGCCAGGCAGAACTCTTCTGGGTAGTGTCTGCCTGCTGCTTCAGAGCCATCAGGGAGGAGTGTGTGTTGGAACCGCTGTCCTCAGCATCCCCTTCCTAGTTCCAATTTTTGGCTGTTGGACTCCCCCAACCCCTTCTTTGGAGACAACAAATGAAATCAAAGAAACAGTTGGATCTTTGCATGGTATTTTTTTTTTTCCTATTCTTTAGCCCTTTCTTTCCCAAGAGAAATCTTACACAGAGAAACCTTTATTGGAGAAAAAAGAAGAGTGGCATAAAACAGTGAGAGAGAATTATTTAAAAAGGAGTACAAGAAGGAGGGAAAATATAGAATTAACTTTTACCTATATAGTTTTGAAATCATCAGTAACAGCTGATTCTTGTCTGGCTCTGGGTGACCTGATGTTTCCATTTCGTGATGACATTTTGATTGGTTAACTGATTGCTTAGCTAGCACCTACTGGAAAAATGCACGTTTCACGTGTGGTGTGTTTAATTTATTGTAACATCGCATTCTTTTTGTAGTATTTTAACTCTCTCTATATGTACAAACTTTTTTTTCTTAAGAATTAAATTATGTGGGCTGTTTTTACAATATACAGAAAATAAAACTGAACATCATATTTGTAGTATAGGTTATAGGAAAGTCTGCCTTTTTATTTCAAGTTGTTGCTATTTAGTAGCCTAAATATCATTCAGTGACCCTGGTAAGCTGAAATGGCATATTAATTTCTGTGGTTTGTTCTGGGAATTAGGATGTACTGCTCATGCAGAGACGTACTTGTTGCCTTCAGTAGGGAAATCTGTGAAAATTTTCCTAGTATTTCTAATTCCAGCCCAGCTTTAACATTTTCCTTATGATGGTGACATCTCTAGCAAAATCTGCACATGAAAACATGCATTTTTAGTCCTATATTAATTATTAACTTAGTGCCAAAAATGAAATTGACATACAATTGACTGTATATAACAGAGCTTCTAATTTTACCAGTAAAAATGAAGCTCAGTTGCAGTTAGTACACATCACATATCCCTAGTAGACTGTTCTGAACTGGTACTTAGTCATTTAAAAAAAAAACCCAACAAAACAAACCAAAACCTGGTGCAATAATGGCATTAACTGAAGTGATGATGTTTGATTTTTGTTCATGTAGCTTTTTGGGAGTTCTCCCTAGAGTCTTTTTGAGTAAAATGGGAGTGTGTTGGGTCTATGTGCAGTGTTGAGTTTTAGAGTTGACTGGAATGATAGATTCGAATCTGTATTTAATACTTAAAGACATGTCTTAAATATGTTACAGTCTTACAGTATCTGATTATGAATCAGTAAGATTAAAAGCATAATTCTTTATGTAGCATAATATTTTCAGTAGCATACTTATGATAAATATCTTCCACATTCCCAGTTTTTAGTGCAAACTGTTCAAGCAGGAGAGTAGTCCAAAATATACTGAAACCCTTATGTTTCCTGACATGATGATATAAGACCGAGATAAGTATGTAAATCCATTTATTTTCTCCACAAAACTACTTTTAAAAGCAGAACTTCTAAAGCTGAATTCCTGGCTTCAGTGAGGTTGATTACTATATTACCTTCTGTTTTCATACAGTAAAGTTGTTCTCCAGTATACAGTGAAGAGGAAATATTCAAAAACTGAATGATATTGTACTAATTATAGGGGCAAATTTCAGACATTTATTTAGGTAGATATTCCTTTAAAATGTGAAATAAAAATGTTGCTCAGGAAGAACAGACTGCGAAAAACCTATTTCTTTCTGTTGTTGCTCTGTTGTAGTTTTAGCAAGTAATGGTGGAAGGAATAGATTTATTTATGCTTCATTATATTGGATGAAAGAAAAAGGTGTATGCCGAGGCCTCCAATTAGTTGATTTGTGGCTACTGTGAAAATCACTTGGTCATGTTGCACAGCAAAGAAACACGATTTTTTAAAGTTACTTAAATTCATAGCAAATTCTATCAGTACGGCTAGTGATCTCTCTCAGCTGGTGTTTCTAAGTTGTATTTAAGATGAGGCAGTGACATTCCTATGGCTTGAGAGATCCAGACTTGGATTGTGTATGCTGCAAATTGTATGTGTCATTAATGTCTGTGTTGTCTAATGCATTCCTTTGCCAGTGATTGGCTATGTTCTTTGCAGAGTGAAAAGATTTTGAAGTTGATATTCAAGGCAATTTTATTTTTGTAAGATGCTTTAGACAATGTATATAAGTGTTTTTAGATACTTCATTTTGAGAGGGGACAGAAAAAGTACCCATGGTGGTGGTTGTGGTTTTGTGCGTTGTTTCCCCCCCCCCTCCCCCC
>NW_010146682.1:24422-36647 GCF_000699245.1 Pterocles gutturalis
GGCACATCAGTGTCAGTAACTCTTGATCAGGAAAGTTTCAGTTGATTCTGTCTTAATACTGTGATTCTAAGCATCTGTCCAGATTCAGATAAAAATGACTTTCCTTTTCTTGGCTTCCAACACAACCTTATGGTAATGTTTTCCTTACTACGGTGCACTGTATTTCATATAATGCATATTTTATATTAGGGGTTACATTCTTTTCACCTGATATGTTCACAGTTTATCTGCAGGGGATCTCTTGAGCCTCTTAAACTTTAATCTCAAAGTGTTTGGGGTCAGCTTTGAGTGTCTGGAACTCTATACATCGGAAGGATGTTGGCGCTAGTTTTGACTTTGTATTTGACCCTGTTCTGTGTATGGGTGTGTTTATGTATGCATGGACCTATATTTATCCTTCCATAACAGTATACATTGGCTCCACATGGAAGTATTAGACATAAACAGAAAGCATTTGTCTAGATAATCTTTCTTAAATATATCAGCATATTTTTTCATTTTAGTAGACTTAAAATGAAGACTTCTATAACTTCTATAATGATGTTCACAAAATATTTTTCCCCTCTAAAGGCTTTAAGGAAGCAAGGTGCTAAACGAGATGAAACAGAAGAACTCATGAAAAATAAACTTGTGAAATATGAAAGTGAGAAGAACCAAGTAAGACTTAATTTTCTCCTTTCTTGTTTGGTTTTAAATAGGTGTATAGTGTCATATGTTACAGTATATGCTTCCTTTTTCAGAGAAACCAGCAGGATAAAACTTTCTTTACTCTTTAAGGTAACAAGGGGTTGGGTTTTTTTTGCATCAGAGGCACTGTGAATATAGTTATGCTGAACTTTTGTCTTTCCTTCAAAGCTCTTTAGGTATAGTGTGTTACTTCTAACGCCTCTTCCATCATACCAGGTGGACAAGTTTCTAAATTGGGGATTGTCCTTGATTTCTTTCCCGGATTTGTCCCTGAATTTATACATAGTCTGCAGTTTCTTATTTGCAGCAGCTCAAAGATGCACTTTTTCTTTATCCCTGCAACTAACACCTGCTGGTTATTTTACACCATGGTTATTATTAATTACTCTTACTGAACTATCTGTTGCCACGTTGCTCTCTTCCTCTTCATAGAAAACAAGATTTCTTATGTTTCTGTTCTGGCAGGATGCAAGGGCTGTATTACACTTTTTCTAGTTTTTTTTCCTCGTACATAGAGTTTAGCCTTTTTGTCAATACTTTCAAAGTATTAACTCCTTTATGCTAAACCATCTATGTAATGTTTTATGTTACATTACTCTCTCCATTCTGTTAATACTGGTCCTGTTTACTTTGCTCATCTGCCAGCCTCAAACATCCTCTTTGCTATCTCTCCAATAGCAGTATCCGCTGTCAAAAACTATATTTCGATGTGGATCTTTGTGACCTTTGAACTATTTATGGTAGAAGTCAGAAAATATTTTGTAACTTTTGTTTTTGTGTTTTTTCCTAAATGTTCTTCAGGTTCCTGATTATTTCCGATTAAACATTTTAAAATTTTCTTCATATTATATTTTTATATAATTATATAGCAATATTAATAGTACATGTAATAGTAATATAATATACAGTATTTATATAATTTATATATTAGAAAAATTCAAATAGTACAAAATTCTGGGCACTTCAATTTTTCAGTCATCTTGTTTCCAGAATAATTCAAATACTTCTTCTTGAACAACACAGAAGAAGCACAGAATTTATGAATTACTGGTTCTACCAACGCATGTCATCTTTAACACCTTTATGAATAAACTGTGTAACAAAGGTGACTTCAAGGGTTAAGTCATTGTTCATTTTAATTTGAATTTTAAAGTATGTTTCAAATCCAGGAACAATATTTTTGAAAATTTTTAAAAAAACTTTATCTTCCTTTCTTTTACTTTTAACCCAGTAAAGGTTTGCTTTTGTGCTGCTTTGTTTTGGATTATATATACCACTTTGTATCTTTGTGTTGATCTAGAATATTGTACAAAAATTATAGACTGCAAGTTACTTTGTATGTAATTTAAATGAATATAGCAGGGATTTAGTAAAAATGAAGGTTTGCATTAAAATTTTGGACAAATAATATTGAGTATATTATACCTAGTTTAAAATATATGCTTTTATCAATTCATTTTTGCCAGAGTTCAATAGCTAAAATAGACTTTTGTACTATGATGCATACATTGCTTTCTCTCTTCATCATCTTCTGCAATGAAAGCTTGAGCAGGAATTGGAGCAGTCCCGGAAGAAGCTGAATGAATCAGAAGGCAGTAGAGAAGCTCTTTTGCATCAGGTAACTGCTTTTGGTGGTAAAAATTTCAAAGTTTTCATATTAGGCTGTGTCTGAGTCTTTTTGTTTAATCTTCCTATCCCATACTCTGATAACATTGTTTTGGGAAGGGAAGAAGAATATACAGAAAGACAGGTTTAAGAGTCTAAAATATGTGGACTGAGCTCTTGTTATACTTTTTCTGCTTTCCAAACTTTTATGTATATATGTTCATATATAATAATTATAGTTATGGTACTTTTAAAGTACATAAACACATTATTTGTAACTGTCCTTCATAGTATGCTTTAGAATAACTTCTGTATTAGTAATTTTGCAAAGTGCATGCTATAATTAGTGAATTCAGATAAATCTGTGACCTGGAAGTATTTGCTATATTGTATAGCAACATGATAAAAATATAAAAAACCCAACCACCTGAAAAACCATCTAAAGTGTGCTCTAAACAATACCCGTTGAAGCACATATGATTAAATCTAGAAGTTGCCGGAACCTGGATTACAGCTTTAGAAAAATATCCTTTCTCCTAAACATTTCTAATCCTTCCTTCTTTCAGAGGAGCTGGGGAAGAAGACTGAAATAAATAGGGAGAGGGCAGCAATTGTCGTACTTATCAGTGATCATTAATTGTTTGACTTGTGTATCTAGCAGAAATTTGAGTTGGCTGTTTTGAATTTAACTCACTGTGCATGGAATATAGTGCTATATCTCATACTGGTAATATGAGTTAGAGCTATTTTCCTTCAATTCATTTTTAGCATGTTGTATTTTCTTTATTTTCCTGTACACAACGTCATCTTTGTAAGTGCTAGGCTGTATATGAAAGAAAGGAAAAATATAAAAAGCCCCTATGTTCCTTAAGAATAAGTACATTGTATTTTTAATGAGTAGTATTTAAATAACGTCTATTGGTTATTAAATTTTTATAGGTGTATTCATTAGCAATGTAAAAAGACAATTGCTACATATAAAATGGTAGGATTTTGTTTGATCTAGAGAAATTCATTTTCATCTGTGGTCAACGTAACAAATTAAAATGTTTCCTTTAATTTTGAATAATCACCTTATTGGCCTATCATAAGGAAGTAATTTGTCTTTTTGTTTACTGTCTTCAGTACTCTCAAGATTAATTTATAAATATAGTCTATAGTTTATAAGTATAGTCTTTATTTTTTTGGTAGTATTTAATAAAAGTAATTACTCTTTCATTCTGTTTCTTGTTAAACATTTGATACTTGTACATGCATTTTAGGTTGAGGATCTTCGTTCCCAACTTTTGAGAGCAGAAGAAGACCGTGTAGAGTTGCAACATCAAATTTCAAATATTGCTATGCACCGCCAGAGCTACCAGGACATACAAGATGATGACAGGAGAATTAGAACAGGTACAACTCTCAAATTTTGCACTAGAGGCCTGCAGATTAGCTACTTAGCCAATTCTGTCTTTGAATTTCAGTCTAATTCTTCTACTGTTTCAACAGAAAACCAGTTATTTAAGTCCTCAGCTTTAACTTAATGAGTATTGGCACCTGAATATTAACAAATAAATACCAATGAGAGTGAAAATTTAGGATAAAATACCATGATTTGTGTGGTTAAAACAAATAAAGGTTATTAGAGAAAATTTCAGCAAATTGGATAGTAATTTTACAGAAGAAAAACATTTGAATTTTTTTTAATAAACATTTTTCTGAAATTTTACATTTCAGTCCATTTGCAGTTTAAATTCTGCCATCTTGAAAATCATAGCAAAAGCATTTACATAGCTGGTTAATAAGACTGATGAATTTCTAGTAGAATTTCTAAGGGATAACAACATAATGCAGAGAGGTTAAGAAAATTTTCCAGTGTGATGCAGTCAAGGCTTCTGTTTGCAGTATGTTAGTATTTAAGAGATGGAACAATTATATTTAGAAGGAAAATATTTTAAACAATTTCAAAATGTAGTTGCATATTAGATTACCACTTTAGTAAGGTCTTTGCTACATTATTAGTTATCTATCTGTGTTTAAACTTTTCAAACATAATCAAAAAGGCATTAGAGAAAGTCTCTATCTTTCTCATTATTAACATAGAAATGTATTACTCGAGATAATAAAGAAATAGTGACTCCGAGTCCAGCGTCTCTGTGAATATTTAATTGGTTTGGTTAATGATTTCTTTTGTATTTTCATACTTCAGCTACTGAATTATCTTGGTTATTAAAATAGGATTCTGGCTCCCTGTTTTACAAATATCTTACAGAGCACTGGAAAATGGCTACATTTTATACATGCCTTAGCTTCAGAAATGTAACACAAAATAGTAATTTTGATAGTTTTTCTTCAGTCATATTAATGTATCTGCTTAAAAGTGAATTTATTTGAAACAATATGCCTTCCATGTTAATGAAAGCATATTTTAACTTTTCCCTTTGTTTTATGATTATAAATCAAAGCAGTTGTAAAAATATGTAGAAAATAAAAAAGTGTACTGGAGCTATTAAGATATACACATATATTTATACAATGTAGGCAGTTGTGTTTCTCCTTACTGTGTTATTTCTCTTCCTTCAAAGGTGCATGGGAAGAATACAGAGATTTTCTTTACCTCTAGTAGTTGTTTATGACTAAAGACCTTTGAATTTCTGATTGAGGAATTTACAGCTTACTCTTATCAAGAACTTCTGTTGTAGTTATAGGATTCAGGCATAAAATTCACAGATAGTGTGACTTCCAAATCAGGAGGTATTACTCTGGTGGGGTAAAATCTTGGCCTTGAAGTTTGTGACAAGTTTCATTTACACCAGAATTTCTCTCTTATTTCTTCCATCCTATTATATTTTATTGTGTTTTGGGTTTTGTTTTGGTTTTTTTTGGTGGGGGTGGAGGAGGTTGGGAAGAGGGGAAAATCCCCATAAAATGACTGGATAAACAGAAATACTGTCTCATTCAGTAGTTATGATGTAGGTATAGCCATTTATTCAGAGATTCTTTGATCAAAATAAATAGTTGTAGAATACTCTCAAGTAGAGAAGAAAACTGCCAAAAAATAAATGAGAAAAAATAATTTACCAGAAGTTGGTGTTTCTACTGGGCCTTTTTTCTCTTCTTACCATTTTATAGTAGCTGAGAGATATGAGAGAGAGAAGCAAGAACTGGAGAAACATATTTTAGAGCTTAAAGCAAAGCTGGGTCATAATGCTGTAATGTCAGAGGTAGAAGAACTAAAGAGATGCATAGAGTGTAAGGATAAGGAGAAAGCACAGCTTGTAATGCACATACAGGTAAGTCAGGTTTTTATTTATTTTTGCTTGGGCTTTCTTTTTTTTTTTTTTAATAATTTCCCATATATTTAACGTATGTGGTTTGCCAGATTAGGGACTAACCTTTAAAACAAAAAGTAACTGTCATGCTCTTCATAGTTTATTCTATAAATAACTTTGAAAGGTGATCTCAGTTTGCAGTTTTGCTCTCCCTTTTGTTAATAAACCAAAAAAGGTATTTGCTGTTGCCCATGAATTCATTGTTTGGATTACTTCTCTTTCTCATGTGCAAAGACAAGGCGATCTGATTTTACCAGCAGTTAATGTTAATAATGGTTTCTGGAATTACTTTTATTAGTTAGCATTTACTTCCTTATTCCCATTCCATCATGCTTCAGAACTGAAGTTTAGCTTTAAACAAACTGGGATACCTTGTTCTATGCAAGAGTGCAGTAGAGTAACAAAAATAGATCATAACCGCAATTAGATTCAATATAATAATATAATAATTATTAATAAGTATTATCATTCTTATTTATGGTGAGCACATACTAATTAAAGAGATTTTCTATGTAAAGGATAACAGCAGTCTCTGACACTGGAATTTTAGTTAGAAGACTTTTACGACTTTTACCTTGAGCATGAAATGGGGCAGTGGCCTTTTTTATTTAAGATAGAAGACTTCTTTTTTTGCCCCTTTTTTTTTTGATCTTGTCTAAGTTTGTCATTGGTAATAAGATCCTTGAATATTAACTGTTTTCTGCTGTCTTTCATTACTGTCAGGAGAAATTAAGGTATTTTCAAAAACCTGAGTGGAATTTCAGTAGTCAAGTTCTTAACATTTGTTGTACTCGTACTGGGGGATTCGGTAAGCCAGGGGTTTTGTATTTTGTGTTTATTTTTCTAATGAAGGTACTTTTCTTTGAAATGGTGTATCACTTTGGAAATTCAGAACTAGGAATTTTTTTTGTCACTTCGTAGATTTACAGGACGGTACCATTCAGTTTACTTCTGCTGCTGTTTTCCATTGTCAACTTCTGTGCAAGTTGAAATCAAACTAATACATCAAATTACATTTCAAAAAATTTGAAGTCTCAAAATAAGTTCCAGCATGCTTTATAAAAATCTGTCATTGGATAGGTTTAAAAAGACTTCGAGTGCTCCTATAGAGGATAAGGCAAGCAGAACTCATCTGCTGGTACCCATCAGCAGTTGTGTTCTAGCTGGCCAATACAACTCCATCATAACCTGAAACATGCCGTTTTTTTGTTTTGTGGGGCCTGAGAAATTTCAGTTGCTTTGGTGGTAGGAGTTAATTTTTTGAAACTTTTGCTTGTAGAACATGCTTTCTTGAGAGTGAGAATGATGTTCTAATACTAGTTTCCTGCTCTGTGAAAATACTAATGGAAGAGTGCTCAGCTGGGGTCATTGTCATCGCTCAGAGTTAGAAATCTTTGACTTCCCTGATTATCTCAACAGAAAATACTTTGTACCTCTTATCTGCTTCCCACTGCCATTCTCCTACAGAGGCAGTAACAGGAAAATAGCTAGTGTGTTTTTCTTTAATGAGACACAAAGGAATGCAAGGATGTGAATTTCTAAACTTATGTGCTAACAAAGCATTTTGTCAAGCCTGTTCTAACAGCTGCTCCTGTCAGATAGCCTGATTCCCAGTTGGAAGTGACCAGTTGTGTTTGACTTGAGTGTAATTTCTCTTTGGTTAGTGGGGAGGATGTAATTGCGTTTGCCGCTGGTGTACATGTTATGTTAGAAATTTCTTTTTGATTCATTTAAATGTCATTGTTTTCAACAATTTGAGTTGTGTATATTGTATATTTAGTCCCTGACAGTTGCCATACACTCACAATATGATGTCAGATTAAGAGGATGAAAAAGATTATAGTCACATTCTTAAACTCATGTTTAGAAATGAGTTCAATCTTAAATTAATTTTTAAATTTAATGGAGAAAATTTTTATTACAGTTGCTGTAGTTTACCTGAGGTTGCTTCTGTAAGATCTTACAAATGTATGTACCTATCTTAAATACATTTTTCTGATATGGGGCTGTTATGGATGACTATTATGAACCGAGTATTATGGCTAAAAAATAAACAAAGTGCACAAATTATAAAGATGCAATACCCTAGTTTGTCCATAAGCCTTTTTAGACTCTTATGATTGTGGATTTGTTTGATTTACTAATTACTTCTCATTCTAATTAGGTCAAAGTAGTCTGACACTATTGTCCAATAGACCATAACAGCAGGCAGTCAGTTTGTTAAAATATTTCAAATTTTCTGAGGGGAAGTTATTGATTTCTTTATTTAAGATTAGACTTCTTCAGTAATATGTCTTTCAGTCTTACGAAGATTGATGAAGATCTTATCCTCATTAAAATTTATTTTATGGCTTTTTCATCCTCTAAAGATGAAACTGTTAGCCAATTATTTTCAGTGCATGACCCAATTAAGATATCTGAAAATCAATAAGTGACACTTTTCTAAATTTAAAGAGATATTCTTACAAAATGAGAAACCTATACCTTTTTAGACCACCTTGTATTGCTGTGGAATCAAATGCTGAAATAGTGCTACAGATAAATTTAAAATGTACATACAGATGCTATTGACTTTGATAAAGGTTTTTATCTAAAATCACATATCACCCTGGGGGGGATGGAGGTGTTTTAGCTCTATCTTATATTTACATGAACCACTACCGGTTAGAATGAGTGGCAGTTCAAGCTTTGGAAAAATATGGAGAAAGCATCGCTTTAAGAAATTTATTTTGTGCAATATGCCTTTTACAGAATGAATCCACTTCTTGACTGATTGAATTTATGCATCTTCGATTATTCAATTCACAGAATTTATGCTTGCATGAAAAATCTAAACATTCTGGATTAATAGTTCTTGATGGTTAGATACAATATGATTGGCGGGAGATGCAGATCAGGTTGTGATGAATAAATTAATATTTGAGCTCTGCATTCAGGAAAAATCAATCAGAGAAATAATTAGTTGGGTGATTTGGATAGCATTGTTGGAAACAGTGTCAGGGACAAGCAGTATGATTACAGAGGATTAGAATCTGGTGACTGCACTGCTGTGATACAGGGCAGATAAAAGGAGGAAGAAAAATACATATAGATCTACTTTAGGTGAATAATTATTTCAGTGTGGTGAGGTGAAATGTGGCCTTCTGTATTCTTATCAGTACAGAATGTTTGCACATAACTGTAATATAAGGCATTAATTCTGTAAATTGTAGCAAATGAGTGATCCTCACTTGCATTTTAAATGTTCATAGAAGTTTAAAGGAATGTTGCTCTGAATACACTGTGGTGTGTTTTCTATACCTAGAATGATTTTGGTTTGCCATTTGTGGCGATTTTATTTTTAAATTAGGTGTTGAAAATGCAGGTCAAAATTATGATAAGTGTAGTGAAGCTAGGGGCTAGAAGTCCAAACTACATGAGTTACCAGAATGGAAGCAGTTGCATGTTTAGTGCCTGTGGTGATTAGTTTACACTTCAGATAAATAACTAGGCTCTAACTGGAAAATAGTGGCCTCTTTCTCTGCCTCCAGTTTCTTATGAAAGTTGAAAGCTATATTATATTGTGGAATGTTGGATACGTCGAAAACTAGGTGTGTAACTATTTTACTTGGGACAAATGTTGCATCTGTTTTTGAGTTTGTTCATCGCCTCTGTTCTGTATCACCTCTAGCCAGATCCTGTCAATTGAAATGTCTGTGGTAGTATTTCAGTATGAGAGCTGATACAGACTTTAATCAGTTTTGAAAATAATACTTGCATTCAGACCTCTAAAGCATTAATATGCTGTGCCACAGGATTTAGTAACTAATCTTAATGACATTTTTTAAGTGTTCCATCAACATAATTCTCTTTTATAAAAATCTTCGGATATTAAAGCCAGGAGGAGAGTATGTTATGATGGTGGTGAATGAGTTGACATGAGTATTCTAATACCTTCCCCTTGGTTCTGCTAGCAGTGGAACTAGGAAAACGCAGCTATAAAATTAATCTGTTTAGAAAAATTGGAATTGTCTTGTGTGAAGTTTGAGAAGAGATGGCATACCACAGTCAGGATTTTCTGTTGTAATTGCAATGAAAAACAATTGCTGTACGTATATATACAAAAAATTTTAACAATGAGCTGTTCTGAATATTCTGGGTTGCTTCTGTCAGAAGAACCTCCATACTGTTGTAATATATGTCACAGAATATTGTCCTGCTTCTGTTGCATCCGGAGCAGGTCACTGAGTTCTCTGGGTGACTGACCTTCAGCATCAAAGACACTAGATGCTCCTTTGAATTTGGAGTCTTAATCTATAAAGGCAGTATTTCTCATCGGCAAATAAATTTTCTTGGAATCTTGGGTATTTAGTAATTTGTTACTTGAAAGAGAAACTCAGATGTACAAGGAAGGTGATTTTTTTCTTCTTTTTTTTCTAATGAGTGTGACGTCCTGACATTGCTTATCCTTTCTCTTAGATTATCTCACTCTTGTTCACTACAGTCACAATTGAGAAGGAGAAAAAAAACACCACCATCCCCCCTGTATTGTAGAAATCCTTAAAATATTTACATTCTGAATTACCTAGAAGAGTAATTACAAGATAGGAATGTGAAAATTAGGTTATATCTTGCGAGGTCTAAAGTAAACATTACTCTGCCAAATTTTTCTGCCTTAGTAAAAGGACAGCCTGATAGGATCAGCCCTATCTTGTGGAACCCCTGTCAATATGTGCACTGACATGGTTGTGACGTTGATCTTGTTGTCCAGGCTTCAGGAATACAGAGATTAAAGGGCTATCTTCTCACACGTTCCATTGGATGTGGGCCTGCTGACAACTTTAAGCACTAAGTTTAAACAAAGATGGAAACTGAGATCTGTGATAATTCTGACTCCTCTAGCACTAACAGGGCTCCAGGCTCTGTAAATCTAAACAGATCCAGGAGCTGGATTAAGGTGTAATCTGTGGTAAAAACTGGTGTTTGTCTTTGAGCAGTCCCTTCAAATCCCACAACTCTGGAGGCTGAGAACAACCTTATATTTTCAGGGTTAGGTTTTTAATTTATTTTTCTTCTAGTAGTGCTCTCTTTATCTTTTGTATGCTGTGGCATCCGAATGAAGGGCAACTCCTTTCCCACAGGTAACACAGAATTTCACCCTCAATGCTAATGAAAAAAAATCAACCAAACCTCCCAAACAAAACAACCAAAAAATCATGGAACCTATGTGGTACGGGGCTTGATTATAATGCCAGAATAGGTCCCCACAGTGTCTGACCCAGCCCCTATCAAGAGTTTCAGCCTATGCTGAACTTGTATTCAGTGCTGCTCTGGCCACAGCTGCAGTAGAATGTGCATACAAACAGCTCTGCAAAGGAAGTGGTCAAGCTATGTGCCTTACTTTAGTGGTAATATTTTATGATGTATTGTCTGCATGCGTATTTAATACCCTTTGCAACTGAGATTCTGTGGCTAGGAGGAAAATGAGGACTAAAAGGCTAAAGGGAAGCTGAGGATTGAGACACCTATAACTGTCTGTATACAAATGGTATAAAACATGATGGGGAAATAGGGGTACCTACCTGTTCCAGGTGTTACTATTTTAATATTCAAGACTGACCATATGTGCATTCATAGTAGGTTGCAGGTATAAACATTCTATACAAGATACATTGTTATTTTAAGAGAAAATAGATAGCTTTCATGACTGAAGGTCTTGACAAACTTATGACAATGGGCACATGGTATTTATTTTATAAGATTTTATGTATTAAATCTAATGCTTTTAAAAAATATGCTAAAAATGAAAAATGTGATGCTATGCACATAACTTAATTAACATTTTTTTTTAGTTGTAAAGATTATTTAGAAAGAAATGAAAAGCTTAAATTTTTAAGGTCATCATTATGAAATTAAACTGCAAGATCATACTTTCACAGCCTACTGCTGCCAGCTACAATGTTCTTCCATTAACAACAGTAATTTGCATAATTGTTTCTTTCTATCAAAACAAATCTGAATTCTCATAAAATCAAAATTAGTCATTAAAAATATAGAGTAGTGTAACTTGCTTAATGGAGTTTTGTTTTGTGTTGTATTGACTATTTACTATCTGTTGATAGTACAGTTCCACAAAACCTAGTAATCAGTCATTTTCTGAGCAGTGGTTGCCTGAAAGGGGTATCATATTTAGCAAGGTATGCTCTACTGATCCTCTTGATTGTTATTTCCAATCATTAAATGAAAACTGTGTCCTTTAAGACAGCTCTGATGACCTCTAGTTGTTCATTGTTGTAAAGGGATGCTTTAAATCCACCACAATGTTGACGTGTGCAGGCAGGAAATGATAGATGGGAAAGAGATTACTTGCCTGTAATTGTTTCTTAGAAATGTGGTTTTAAAATTTTTAAACAATCAGTCATCCTACTTTTCTCACAGAATGCCCAGAAATTGGGATTGTGTGTTGGGATTTTCCAAGGAATCAAGAGGCAGGGCCTGTTCTTATAGACACATGAACTCTGTATATGGACCGTGAGGTTTGAGGTGTGCTCTTAGAGATACTGAAGCAAAACAAACCTCTAATAAATATTGCTTGTGTATGTCCATTTCCCTTGTGTGAATGTGTATGTGTGTGTGTATA
>NW_010146683.1:0-1254 GCF_000699245.1 Pterocles gutturalis
TCGATAAGGTGTACTGTTCTGCTCAGGCACTAGAGTGGTACTTCAGGAAAAAGTAGGAGAGATTTTAGGTGACTGGCAACATATGGAGAAGTTTCCAGTCTGCAGAGCTCTAAGTTTGGAAGGGTATAGGACTAGATCATCCTTTGACACCAAGCTCTGTGCTGGAGTGCAGAGCTTTGAGCTGAGAGGAAAAGCTCACAAATAATCTAGTTTTGAATTGTAAGGTTGGTACTGGAAAGAAAGTGTATTCAGGTCATCAGGAAGTGTCTTAGGGTGGGCCAGTATTGCGTCCATTGCTTCACAGATGTCAGCAGTTCTGTAAAGGTTAAGTTGACACTATATGTTTGTCTCTGTGTGTCTGTGATCTTGGAGGAATGGCTCAGAATACTGTCCCACTGGTAAGAGGAGGAAGTCACAAACAAACCCAGAGTCAGTACTGGCAATTTAAAAAAAAAAAATCATTTGCTTAAGAAGTAAACAGAAACTGATGGTAGCATGTCACATTATTTTTTTTAACTCAGAAAAGCAACTACTTTTGTGAAGAAACAGTAAGACTTCCTAATACAATATAAAAATATCCCGTGATATCTTTTTTAAAATATACAGAGAGAAAGCCAGGTGGCTTTATCCTTTTGCATCAAGTTTAGATGCCTATAATTATCTTGCATTGTTTCTTTGTTTACAAATATGAATTACCTGCCTCCCCCCCAGTTACTGTTTATTTGCCCTGCCATGTGTTGACAGAAAAATCCTGTTTTAGTTCCAAGAGATTAGTAAGATTGTGTGCAGATGAGATACAACTGTAAGGTCTTAACAGTTCCTATTTCAGATGCAGAGTAGACAGGCTGTTCCCCTTGCCTTGCTCTCTTTTAGTAGGATGTTACTTTGCAAATTACATTTAGGGAAAGTTTTATGTCACTGAAATGTCTCAATTTTTTTTTTCTTTACATTTCACCTGCCCCTATTTGATTAATAGACCTAGTGCTTACTTGAACAGGTGCTACAACCACAAGAGGACAGTGTGAATTTATCACTGTACAGATAGCGTCACATCAAGCCTATTTCTTTAATCAGCAAGGTGACAGGTCACTCCAGTATGGACAACTTAGTAGAAATTATTCCCGTTGACCTTAGTAAGGCTGCTGACGTTATCCTCATCTGATTGTTCTCATGAACAATCTGCGGAAGTAAAGTCTGGATGAAATTGTAATGATGAAAGCAGATGGATAACCATATTAGGGGACGGTTATGAAG